>NC_086102.1:62764162-63066048 GCF_963921235.1 Mobula hypostoma | reverse complement strand
GGCAGCTTTGGAGGCCAAGTCTTTATGCAAATTTAAGGCAGAGGTTGATAGATTCTTGATTGCTCAGGGCATGAAGGGATATGGGGAGAAGGCAGGAGTCTGGGTCTGAGAGGAAAGTTGAATCAGCCATGATGAAATGGTCGAGCACACTCAATGAGCCAAATGGCCTAATTCTGCTCCTACATCTTATGATCTTATGCCATGGAGCCTTACCATTAACCAAGAGTCCATGGAACCTAGGTTGAGAAGCTCTGTCATACAGGCTGCATGACTTGCTGGATATTTTCAACATTTTCTAATTCTTATTTTAGAATTCAACCATCTGCTGCATTGAGTTAAAGTTTAATTCACAACCACTTCTTTTAAAAAGCCAATCTTGAAAAAAAGCTTTGTTCTTCTCTCTGACATGATTTCAGTTTGCCTATTTTATCTCATTCACTGTCACTGCTCTCGCTTTCCTAATTGTTTTTGAAAAATATCAGTGCTTGCTTCCACAGCTATATCTTCCTTGATACAAGTCTGATGCTACCTTATTCTACAAGGATTCCAGGAGACATTCCACCCTTTACATTTTTATTTGATTACAAATATCTTCAAGATAACCAGCATTTCTTAAATCTGTTCTACTGTATCTGTGGATCTATGCCGCTCACATTAAACTTACTTAAAAAAAATTTGCCCCTGTCAGGAATTCCACTTTATCCTTTCACATCCAAAATTTCAACAATTACATTTTAAATAAAACAAATTTGAGTGAAAGATCAGCATTTTGCTATCAGCTAACAGCAAAACAATAGGTCTTCAGCAGATGCAATCTCAATAGCTTTTCACACGGCTTTAGATCACCTGGACAATACAAACACCTATGTCAGGATGCTGTTTGTTGACTATGGCTCAGCATTTAACACCAACATTTCCACAGTCCTGATCAATAAGCTACAGAACCTGGGCCTCTGTACCTCCATCTGCAATTGGATCCTCGACTTCCTAACCAGAAGACCACAATCTGTACAGACAGGTGATAATATCTCTTCCTCAGTGATGATCAACACTGGCGCACTTCTGGGGTGTGTGCTTAGCCTACTGCTCTTCTCCCTCTATACCCATGACTGTGTGGCTAGCTATGGCTCAAATACCATCTATTAATTTGCTGATGATACAACCATTGTTGGAAGAATCTAAGATGGGAATGAGAGGGAGCATAGGAGTGAGATATACCAGCTAGTCACGTGGTGTTGCAGTAACAACCTTGCATTCAATGACAATAAGACGGAAGAGCTGATCGCAGACTTCAGGAAAGGTAAGACGAGGGAACATGAACCAATCCTCAGAGTGATCAGAAGTGGAAAGAGTGAACAATTTCAAGTTCCTGGGTGTCAAGATCTCTACGGATCTAACTTGGTCGCAACATATCAGTGCAGCTACAAAGAAGGCAAGACAATGGCTATGTTTCGCAAGGAGTTTGAAGAGATTTGGTTTGTCAACTAAAACACTCAAAAACTTGTATAGATGTACCATGGAGAGCATTCTAACAGGCTGCGTCACCGTCTGGTATGGGGGGTGGGGGGAGGGAACTGAAAGAAGCTAAGAAAGTTGTAAATTTAGTCAGCTCCATCTTGGGCACGAGCCTTCTTAGTAGCCAAGACATCTTCAAGGAGCGATGCCTCAGAAAGGCATCCATTATTAAGGACCCCCATCACACAGGGCATACCCTCTCCTCATTGTTACTATCAGGAAGGAGGTACAGAAGCCTGAAGGCACATACTCAGCGATTCAGTAACAGTTTCTTCTCCTCTGCCATATGATTCCTAAATGGACATTGATGGACATTGACCCCATGAAAACTACCTCACTTTAAAAAAATATATATATAATTTCTCTTTTGGCACAGTTTTTAATCTATTCTATATATATATATATTCTGATTCTTTGTACAGTTATCCATTTGTCCACAGATGCTGACAATCTGCTGAGAATTTCTAGCATTTTCTGCTTATTGGCTATTTTATTTGAAAGCATTCATCATTTCCAGCTTTATCAGCTCTGCAATCTATATCTTGCTATGTGGAATGGATTAGTAATGGTCATGATATTTCACTGAGATTCAGGTGCTGAGATTTTAGTCTTCCCAAAATACCTTCGATGGATTTAGGAAAGTAGCTAAGTATTGAATAATCTCTGATGCAAAAAATGGAAATGTGAGAAATATTTGGTTGTGATAGTAGGTGATTTTAACTTTCTACATATTGACAGGGACTCCCATACTGTAAAAAGACTGGATGGGAAAGAGTTTGTCAAATGTCTTCAAGAATGTTTCCTTAATCAGTAAATAGAAGTGCCAACTAGGGAGAGTGTGATACTAGATCTGGTAGGGAAGGAGACAGGTCAGGTGACAGGTTTGTGTAGGGGAGCACTGAATCTAGTTATCATGGTGCCATTAATTTCAAGGTAATTATGTAAAAGGATAGGTCTGGTCCTTGGGTGGAGAAAGGTCAACTTTAGATGGTATCAGAAATTATCTGGTAATTGTGGATTAGGACAGGTTGTTTTCTGGTAAAGGTGTACTTGGTAAACGGGAGGTCTTCAAAAGTGAAATTTTGAGAGTACAGAGTTTGTATATTCCTAACAGAATAAAAAGCAAGGATAACAAGTTTATGGAACCTTGGTTTTTGAGAGATATTGAGGCCGTGGTCAAGAAAAAGGAGGTGCAAAGCAGATATAGGCAGGCAGAAACAAATGAGGTACTTGAGGAGTATAAGAAATGCAAGAGAACACTTGAGAAGGAACTCATCAGGAGGGCTAAAAGAGGGCTTTTGGTTGCTCATGTAGACAAGGTGCAAGTCAAAGGGACTAGGTAAATTAATTGTTTTGTCAGAGACTAGATGGGCCAAAGGGCCTGTTTCTGTGGTGTAGTGTTCTATGGCTATCTATCTAGATCTATGTCTCACTCTCAAGAGCCATTGGGTCAAAATAACTCAGGTTATGTTAGTACAGTACAGGGTGCATAAACGATATTGATCTATGCATACAACAGAAATTATACAAAAGTGCAATTTTCTTGTCCAGATGGGAGGTACTTGCAGTAACTGTTGAAGATTCAGACATGTAGAGAACAAATGTTTGAAACAATCGCCCCCATTTAAAGGGGGAACAGTCATGAAATATTTATAGTCGCTGTCAAAATCTATACAGGTATAGCAAGACAAAACTTAACTGTATGGGTATCTAGGTTGGTAAACTGTATTTTTTAATTGCCTGAGCACTTCTCTCACTGACACATGGTTGAAGACTGTTAAGAGGTGAGGGTGTTACGACACAATGATGGATGGGATGAGCTGTAATATTTCCAGTCAACATTTTAAACATATGCTTGTAAATTAGCATCAGCACAATCTATAAAAGAATCCCTAATATATTTTTACCTCCTTTTCTAACATCTTGACCTTAATCAGAATGCTTAATGCCTCCAGGCATTAACAGCGGACAAAGGGATTCAATATAAACAAACATTGATTACAAATCATTCACTCCAGCCCATTGTTTTCGGATGTCAGCACAAATAATTCAGTCTCACTGCTGTTTCTACCTTTTCCCCAGCCATTGGTAGCAATGTCACTATCAGAAACAGACATGTCACTATTTCCACATCTTTTCAAATCAGAAGTGAGATTTTGACTCCATTGATTCTCCATGAAAAGATAGAATGTTCCACTCCACAGCTCAGCTGGTACTGTAACCTCTATTCTTCCCATAGAAACCATAGAACCATAGAAACTACAGCACAGAAACAGGCCTTTTGGCCCTTCTTGGCTGTGCTGAACCATTTTCTGCCTAGTCCCACTGACCTGCACACGGACTATATCCCTCCATACACCTCCCATCCATGTATCTGTCCAATTTATTCTTAAATGTTAAAAAAGAACCCGCATTTACCACCTCGTCTGGCAGTTCATTCCATACTCCCACCACTCTCTGTGTGAAGAAGCCCCCCCTAATGTTCCCTTTAAACTTTTCCCCCCTTATCCTAAACCCATGTCCTCTGGTTTTTTTCTTCTCCCCTTGCCTCAGTGGAAAAAGCCTGCTTGCATTCACTCTATCTATACCCATCATAGTTTTATATACCTCTATCAAATCTCCCCTCATTCTTCTACGCTCCAGGGAATAAAGTCCCAACCTATTCAACCTTTCTCTGTAACTGAGTTTCTCAAGTCCCGGCAACATCCTTGTAAACCTTCTCTGCACTCTTTCAACCTTATTTATATGCTTCCTGTAATTTGGTGACCAAAACTGAACACAATACTCCATATTTGGCCTCACCAATGCCTTATACAACCTCATCATAACACTCCAGCTCTTATACTCAATACTTTGATTAATAAAGGCCAATGTACAAAAGCTCTCTTTACGACCCTATCTACCTGTGACGCCACTTTTAGGGAATTTTGTATCTGTATTCCCAGATCCCTCTGTTCCACTGCACTCCTCAGTGCCTTACCATTAACCCTGCATGTTCTACGTTGGTTTGTCCTTCCAACGTGCAATACCTCACACTTGTCAGTATTAAACTCCATCTGCCATTTTTTAACCCATTTTTCCAGCTGGTCCAAGTCCCTCTGCAGGCTCTGAAAACCTTCCTCACTGTCTACTACACCTCCAATCTTTGTATCATCAGCAAACTTGCTGATCCAATTTACCACATTATCATCCAGAACATTGATATAGATGACAAATAACAATGGACCCAGCATGGATCCCTGTGGCACACCACCAGTCACAGGCCTCCACTCTGAGAAGCAATTCTCTACCACCACTCTCTGGCTTCTTCCATCGAGCCAATGTCTAATCCAATTTACCACCTTTCCATGTGTACCTAGTGACTGAATTTTCCTAACTAACCTCCCATGCGGGACCTTGTCAAAGGCCTTACTGAAGTCAATGTAGACAATATCCACTGCCTTCCCTTCATCCACTTTCCTGGTAACCTCCTCAAAAAACTCCAATAGATTGGTCAAACATGATCTACCATGCACAAAGCCATGTTGACTCTCCCAAATAAGTCCCAGTCTATCCAAATGCTTGTAGATTCTGTCTCTTAGTACTCCCTCCAATAACTTACCTACTACCGACGTTAAACTTACTGGCCTATAATTTCCTGGATTA
Source organism: Mobula hypostoma (assembly GCF_963921235.1). Lineage (NCBI taxonomy): Eukaryota > Metazoa > Chordata > Chondrichthyes > Myliobatiformes > Myliobatidae > Mobula > Mobula hypostoma. The sequence continues at coordinate 63,060,888 of NC_086102.1, read as the reverse complement.
CTTTTCGATCCTTTTTTAAACAACGGAACAACATGAGCCACTCTCCAATCCTCTGGCACCTCACCTGTAGACAGTGACATTTTAAATATTTCTGCCAGGGCCCCTGCAATTTCAACACTTTCAATTTCCCGATTTGACAAGTCTAATGGTCTGAAGACCAGCCACTCATACTTTATCATCTGAAAGCAGAACTTCCCCAAAACTTTCTCCAATCCCTTCTGTCCCACATTCACCAATCATAACTGCCCTTCAGACTTCCATTAGTTTCCTCACCCTGAGGGTCCTCAACCCAAACAATCTCATCATTGTTTGTCATTCTCTTCGTGACTTTCCACCAGTCGATAGCTCTGAAGCTAGTGTGCGTCCATAACTCCAGCACAAATCTATAACCTTTGAACAGTGATCTCCCATGCATCCTTCCTTTTTCTTTTTATTTCAACCATCCAGGTGCAATGCTTTCAAATGCTCCTATAAACATGGCTAATTCTTCATCTTCCTCTCTTATTACAAAAGAAGAACACCATGATTATGATGCATCATCCACAACTTTTCTAGTTTTCTAAGAACACAAGAGAAAGCAATGGTTAATATTGTACCTGAAAGGCTATTGAGTCTATCAGGTCTGTGTCAATTCAGGAAGAGAAATAGAAATCCTATCAATCCCATACCCTGACTTCTGTATTTTCTAACACATGCCTATTAACAACACCCAATTCTCCTAGCATCCACCTTTTACAGTAAATAATTAATCGAGCAATCTGCCCATGTTTAGAATGGAGGAGAAAACCCATGTAGTCAGTGGGAGGACACAAAAACTCCACATGGACAACAGAGGTTAAGACTGACCCAAGTCACTTAAGCTTTGAGATAGCTCAAGTACTTTGCCATATATCTACGTACACGTGCACTTAAGGTACAGGTGGAAAATGATGAGAATCTCCTTTGGAAAGATTACAAAAAAAAATCATACAACACAGAATTTCACATTGAGAATTTATATTAGCCAGATGAGAAACTGAAACCCAAGGCTTTTTCCGAAACAAAACTAACAGAGCCTGAGCGAACTGATATTAATGTTATAATTATGCATGCTTGATTGATTGTTTCCAAAGAGGAGATGAGGTGGAACACAGATGTATGACAATAAAAAAAATGTAAAGTTGAACAAGTTATTTACACGCACTGTTGTTAAGATACAAATTCTCTGCTACACATCCCAACACTGTCCATAAGAAATTTGTACATTCTCCCTGTGATCATGTGGCTTTCCTCTGCACACTCTGGTTTGCTCCCACATTTCAAAGATTTATGGGTTAGGGTTAGTAATTTGTGGGCATTTTATGTTGGTGCTGGAAGCATGGTGATACTTATGGGCTACCCCCAGCACATCCTTGGACTATGTTGGTCAGTGATGCAAACAAAACATTTCACTGTATGTTTCGATATTTTAATGTAGATGCGACAAATAAAGCTAATCTTATCTTTAAAGCAGACTTTATCTAAAAAAGAGAACTAAAAGAGAACGACGGGAGGAGAGAGAAGCAGCGCGACGCGCATGTGCAGCCCTTCGGTGAAAAATGATATCGTATCCGTTAAATAGGGGCCGTGGACAATTCTGATTTGATGGAGATTGATGTGAAAGCACAGATGAACATCTGGAGAAATTTCTGAAATGCTTGTTCGCTGCTGTTGTTACTGCGCGGTCGGGAATCTTTCGGAGGGAAGGCTTCAAAATTCCCAGCTTTGCCTGCTGTTGGCGACCGAGATGGAGGTCGAATCGTTCGGATAGAGATGGCACTCAGTACTCGGTGTCGGAGAGCTGATCAGAGCTCGAAGTTTTCGGATGACTCAGAGTCAGACCGTGGTCGGGTATGGCAGGGAGAGTTTTTCTTCCTTCTCCCATCTGCGTGAGATGTGGGACATTTGAGAGACTTTGAATTTTTACTGTGCTCATGGACTTCTTCATCAAGTTATGGTATTGTTGCACTGCTGTAACTATATGTTATAATTATGTGGTTTTGTTAGTTTTTTTCAGTCTTGGTCTGTCCTGAGTTTTGTGATATCACACCGGAGGAAATATTGTATCATTTCTTAATGCATGCATTACGAAATGACAATAAAGAGGACTGCGTGTCCTCATAATCTAAATAATACCTTTAAGTTAACCGAGTAAGAGGTTGGAAATTGAGACTGAGTTGCTCCTATACCTACTACCTGTAACACTGCTGGTGTTTAGGACAGCAATGAAAGCCCTCCGGTGGTGTTCAGTGCTTCCTTCATCGTGACAGCAGCTCCGCTTTCACTACTGTCAGCCATGTAAGTCCTAGGAGGAAACTCAGGAATACTGTCTGCACAGATGTAGAAGGATTCTTCATTATTGTTTCCATAACAATTTTGTTTTACCAGTCAGGGTTGTTAGCCCTAAGCTGAACCCCCAATCCTGGAGGACCAGCGGATCGCTCTTGGTCTGGTCTCTACACTTTGATCTGCTTAGCACGGTTGACCCACCAAGAGCCAAACCATAAAGCCCTGACTTCAGCCAACATTGCTCTCTAGGTCACTGAGGCACACAAACTTCCAAACTCTACGACAAGGTTGTGCTCTCCTTGGAGGTTTTCTCCTATGTAGACCACCAACAGTAAAGATGGAGGGAAACTGTCTGTTTCTGCAAAATTCTCATTTTCTGATCTCAGAAGGAGAAACAGCATTAGAGTTGGCCAGTCCAAGGAGGAATTCATTCCATGAAAAAACAGACTGCATACAGGTAAATTAAGCCACTTAGGTGGCATAACATCAGCATTCAAAATCTTAATAGTAGGCTAATAAATCCTTAAATTACTCAGAAATTGAACACATATTGCCTGGTTGATAGGCTTAAAATATGTTTTATCTAACTGCAAAACTGCTCAAAAACATTGTCACTAGTCGACCCATGATGAAAAGTGAAATTTACAGCTTGTTTCATCCAACAAAATTAGCGAGCAAAGAATAGCTAGGTCACTGGAATAACAAAATATAATACACATCTTAGCTTTCTAGCTTTAAAACAGTTCTTGGTAGAGCCACCAATTGAACATATTTGTCCTGTGTATGTGAGGTTGTTCTGTCAGCATGGCCTTTGCCCACCTGGAAGTTTTGGAAAGCAAATTCATAATTCATTTAACCTGAGCTCCTCATTTAATCAATTCTAAAAACATTAGCTTCAATTTAAATTGGTTAATTTTACTATTTATTTAAGATTAGACATTTGGACAGGGTGATTTATGTGAAATATTAAAAATAAAAGATTGGTAATGAGGAATTTTAATCTACATTATTTTTTAAAATTTCTTAAATCTTTCTATTCTCGCAATAATGAAGAAGAGTCCTTTTTAGAATTCCAAATTTGCTTTAGCTGGACTTGCACATATAGATTGTGGATGGCTGAAGACCATCACTAAATTAAAATGGTCTCACCCATGACTCTAATAAGTGCACCATTTTGGCTTTAAGTATTTACAAACTCCCGCTTGATCTCCTTTTACGTCCATCCAGTTCATTTTCTCATATGAAAATGATTAACAGGAAAATCCATAGTTACTGCCATCACAGTGACAACCCGATGCTTTACTGATTGATTGCACAAATAAGAACCTTCTTCTCTTTGTAGTACTAAATTGGATACACCCAGATCCTTAAATTTCTTTAAACAGATCAATTTCTTGAAGGCAGTCATCGTTCTCATATCATTCTCATAACTTAGCAGTTTTCCTTCTTCGTCACCAAACAGCCTACATCCCTCTCCTAACCACCCGCCACTTCTCCCAAGGCCACCTTATTTTCTCCTTATTTAATTTAATTTTATCTAAAGTTCAGAAATGAGACGTAATATTCTGGATGTGGTCTAAGTAAAATACATAATTAGAAAATTATAGGCATCCGTTAATCTCGTGAGACCATGGATTTGCGCCTTGGAAGGTTTCCAGGGCGCAGGCCAGGGCAAGGTTGTATGGAAGACCAGCAGTTGCCCATACTGCAAGTCTCCCCTCTAGCTGTAATTAGGGCACTAGGGCCGATACAGCTTGGCACCGGTGTCATCGCAGAGCAATGTGTGGTTAAGTGCCTTGTTCAAGGACACAACATGTTGCCACAGCTGAGGCTCTAGTGACTTTCAGATCACTAGACCGACGCCTTAACCACTTGGCCACACACCAACGCATTGAGTCTTTTAAAATATACGGAATATTTCCAGTAATAAAATGGTTAGCTTCAGCTACATTTTACCAATACAGGTAACTGGAAGCTCATGACCAATGTAGAATACTGCCTGGATCTTTCTCCATCCCAACCATTTTCCATGTTGCTCTCGGCTGATAACTCTATCAATTGTATCTATATCCAAGTTTATTTATCAGAGTCAAACACAATTTGCCACAGCATTGTCCATCCCCTTAGAACATCTGAATCGTATTATTTATGATTGCACACTCCTGTTGCTTAGTCTTCAAACAGTTGTTTGTACCAGTTGTCAACAACTGTGCATACTTGTAACAAAGATTAGTGGGTAACATATCAGGACCATAGTGAGAGCAGAACTAGTATGAATTCCTGAGGGAAAAGCACTCCTAATGTGCCACTGGGAAAAAAAAATGTCCATTAACTCCAACATTTTGGAGACAATTTGTAACCCAGTACATCAATTTGCTGACACCACCTACAAAGCAGCATTGCGAGCTGATCCTGAAATGCTTTCCGAATGTTGAGGTTGGCATTTTCAACCAATTCTCCTTATCTTTCTCCTAATTGATTTCTTCAATCTCTCAACATCTGCTAATGATATTCTATCTCAGAGTAAGAGACAAGGTACAAGTAGTGTGTGCTAACAGATCATAGGGAAGATAAAGATTATTTTGAAATGTTATTCGCATCATTGAACTAACTGTTCAGGCTTTATTTGGTTCTAGAAGTATGTATGTTTTATATAGACCACTTGGTCTTGAAACAAATGCACCTGGCTTGCATTTAAAGTGGAAATTCAGGACTGTTAGATTACATCGCAAGAAAGCGAAACATTTCCTTCTATAACATTTTGATAACACCAACATCATCTTCAACCCTTAGCCACTAAATCCATTTTCCTCCCCCAAACCTTTGGGACTGGATGAAACCAGTCATAACTGAGCAAGATGATATTCGGATCGTACATATATTACTTCCAAAGGAACCTATGACCCCAATGTGTTTCAGCACATCTGTTCCTAAACCCTTATCTCTACCTGTGCCATACCAGCAAACCACTGGCACATACATCTCATTTTAACAAATTTACTCTGCCCCCACCTTTCCTATTGTCCTCCACCCTCCCAAACTACATCCCCACTAAATGTCCTGTTCGACCCTCTCTTCTACATTTTTTACCTGGCATAAACTTACTTTTAAAACTGCCATTGCGGGAAAGGTTGTTATCATGACACCATGTTAATAAGCCCTCTGTCTCCAACTCATCATTATTTGAGATACGACCTACTACAGTGATATCGTCTGCAAACTTGTAGTTAGAGTTAGAGCAACACACACAAAATGCTGGAGGAACTCAGCAAGCCTGGCAGCATCTACAGTTGATGTTTTGGGTCTAGACCATTCAGCAGGACTGAGAGTTAGAACAGCTTTCATACTTCTCCCGCTCTGACCTCCTTGAACTCTTGAATACTCCCCTTTTTCACATCTCTAAATTTATTCCACCATTGATGGCTTTGCCTTTGGCTACCATGGCCCTAAGCTTGGATGTTCCCTCCCAGAATCTATTCACCTCTCTTGCATGTTATTATTTATATCTTGGTCATTAGTCTTGACATCTCCAAATATGCTTGCTGGCATTTCCTTGGCCGATGAATATTCTCAGGGTGTACTGATACAATTATATATGGTAATTGTACATTGCAAATAAGTCCTGGGCAGTCAGCGGACTGAAGGTAAGAAGGAGCGTACTGTCTGCTCAGAAATTCAGGTTCTTCATCAGGATGAATGGTATGTCTCCAATTTTCTTTATAATCAACAAAGTGATACTAACTTTGACCCTAGAAACATGAAAAGCAGTTTGGAAGCATTGAAGGTTTGAAAAGGTTGGCGATTATTTCAACTACAATGGTTAAGGAACTGAAGTTTGTCAAGCAGGAAGCTATAAGACAAATGAAATTAATGTAATTTTACACAGACAACTGCAATGCCATGAAGCAGATATAACATATAAAATCCTTCAATTGCCTGTGTTCGCCATAAGGAAATTAAATTATGGAAAGAAACATCTAATTGGAACGAGTCAAGGACAGTGGAAGTAGACAAACCAAATATTTTTGTTCCTGGCACATGTGGAAGAAATGGGGAGGTCACTATTTTGTGAGGCTGTTGTGCAACCTCCATTTTGTGAACTATCTTGTGAACTATTTTTGCTTAGGAAGAACTGAATCAAAACAATTAAAAGTGGACAAAATGAGGCCCCAACTAATAATCTGCAGAACTACAGATAATTTCTAATTAGGAAGTTGTAAAATGTTCTGTGGAAAGAAAGGAAATTCAAGTTTATGAAAAGGGTTGCAACCTGAGTAACTTGTGTCTAGCAGCTGACTGATCTGGTTGAACTGGTCTGATTCAAGGAGAACAAAGAAAGAGGCATTAATCTCAAATCATTGTAAGAGGGTAAATAAAATAATGCTGCCTTGGATCAGAGTCAAAGAAAAGGTAACACACATTAGCCAGCTAGGCCAGAGCCCATGAGATTAAAACACAACAGTTTGAACTGGTAAGGAAAGAGGTTAAGGATAAGGGGCTTCAGATGCAAAGCAATGAGAACACTGGAAAATAACTACTGAAAGGATTTCCTCCATAGCAGGGGCAGGGAGAAGGATCAATTGTTTGGCCGAAGGGAGATCTCCTCTTTCAGTGGTATAAATTGGAGCAGTGATCTGAGTGACTACTGGTACAGAGAGAACAACAGAGAATTGTTAGCCCAAGGTCAACATACTATAGTTCTATTGATATTTGTGAAGGGAAAATAAAGTGCAAGCTTTGTATTAACTGTTGTGTAGTGAATTGCCTAACCTAGTTCAGTTTGTGGTAGGGTCAACACTTGCAAAATAGGAAGGAGGGAACTTAATAACTTGATCGCTGGTGGGTACTGCTGCTGATAGATATACAAATGATTAGACCATGAGCTAAATATGATTTTTACTTTTACCCCTTTGACCTGTTTCCATTTTTAAGTTCAACTCTAAATCTGTCCTATCTACCTCACACCTGTAAGAGTGCTGCCTAGATTTAATTCCACAGACCAGAGAACCTTCAGCGAAATAGGGTGACTGTATGAAATGTGAAGTTATGACAATTATAGCTCAATGACTTTAAAAAACATAAGCAAAGGATGGACCCAAAAGCAATTTTTGGTTTAGATCAGGGCAAGAATACAGCCCATGTGGTAGAATATGGATAACATTGCTAACAATTAGTAGCATGTCATAGATCTGGATAATGTTACCTACAATGGGCACCTACTTGCCAGTTTGAACCTGAATGTTATTCAGGATGAAACTGGAAAATACTACTTGCTGTAAGTAAAATCAATGACAAGCACCAACAGCCCCCAATCAACTCTTCCACATGTCACTGTTTAAATCCACATAGAATCTGCCATCACATCAAAGTCATCAAAAACCTTACAGGTGCAGCTGCAACCCTAAAGACAATAGGCATTATCTAAAGCCAGACAATTCTCAGTGTCAGCTCCTTGTTATTGAATATTCCACTCTCCACCAGCAGAAAGGGTATATAGTGCCTACTATCCACAGTCCAGCAACTTACAAAGCTTTTTCAGCTTATTCCACCAAGCAGGACAAAAGCAGCAGAACATTATTGCCTTCTCATCACACCCCATGTTGGTTACAGAGATGCATTGCCAGTTCTTCAAAGTAGGCTGCACTGTCTCCTGGAACTATCAGGGGGCATCGTCAGCTGTGGTCTCCTTGTACAAAACATTGGCCACCCTCATATAGCACAGAGAGTACGTTAGAAAAAAACCTCTGTTGTGCTGCTGCAAGAAATAACAGCTGTAATTTTGTTTTTGATTGTATATATTCCTTTCTTACACCATATCATGTCCAGCAATCTATACAAACTCATTACAGAGTAACTGGATACTATTTTATCATAAATATCCATTTTGCTGAAACAGTTTAATTAATGTAATGAGATTAGAAGAACAGAAGTCATTATGAAAATCTTTTCTGCAAGAAATATGTCCAGTAGATCTAATGTGCACACACATTCCCTGAAAGATTTGCTTTGTCGATGTAAGAAAAACACCTTTTACCTTGCATTAGTGCAAAATAAAACAGCAACACAGTTCTCCTGAGTGCAAGGCAATCACTGCATCACATGAGAGAACAGGTTTCTCTGTTTTTTAATTGCAAACTGTCAGGCTAATACACAAAATTCTCTCGGGTTTTAGGATCATGCTGAACTCAAAAGAAAAACATGCTGGAAACCTTAGCATATCATCATTCCTTACAACAGTAGGTTAGAGATTTAATATTTTTTTCTGATAAGTTCAAATAAATATTCAAAAGGGTTATTTCTCAGAACAGGTTAATAAGAACGAGACAGAGACAATGGTAGTAGGATTGGACGCTGAGAAAGCTTTTGATTCGGTTAGTTGGGCATTCCTATACAGAGTGTTAGGAAGATTCGGCTTTCAAGAAAGGTTTATTAAAGTAATTCAGACTCTATATGACAGCCCTACAGCCCAAATTAAGATAAATGGGGACCTCTCTGACTCCTTCATTTTAGAGAGAGGCACTAGACAGGGATGCCCAATTTCTCCTCTCCTTTTTGCGCTATATATTGAACCACTTGCCCAACTAATAAGACAGAGCGAAATCGTAAAAGGTATCAAGGTGGCAGGGATTGAACAGAAAGTGGCGTTATTCGCAGATGATGTTTTGGTCTATCTGAGTGAACCAGAAAAATCATTTATAGGATTGTTTACACTGTTGGATGACTTTGAGAAAATATCAGGTTATAAAATAAATGTAAAGAAAACGCAGGTTATGTCCCTAAATTATACACCATCCAAAAAATTGCAGGATACATACGATCTTAAGTGGGAAGCTAAATCATTAAAATATTTAGGAATAACCCTGCCGAAGGATCTTTCAACACTGTCACAGGTAAATTATGGGCCATTAATCACAGAGATAAAAGCAGATATGCATAGATGGAATCTTATCCCCTTTTTAAGTTTAAATTCAAGGATAAATACTATAAAAATGAATATTCTTCCTCGGTTATATCTTTTCCGTACTTTACCAGTGGAGGTGGATGATAATCAATTCAGGGAATGGGACAAATGGATTTCCCGCTTCATTTGGCAAGGAAGGAAACCTAGAATTCGATATAACACCTTACAGTTAGGGAAGGAAGGAGGAGGTATGGTTCTTCCTTGCCTGAGAAATTATTTTTATGCCTCACAGATAACCCCTCTGTTATATTGGTGTAATAGGGAATATAAGGCTAGATGGAAGGAAATAGAATTTGGATTAGTTGACAGTTTTCCTCTTCAGGCCTCAATAGCTGAGAAAGGATTGATGGCCCAGTTGGAAAAATTTAATAATGCTTGGATAAATCTTACATTAAAAGTATGGCAGAAGGTGGTTAATTCATGTGGAATTAATAACATGTTAAAACTCTTTAGATGGTGTACATATGATACCGAATTCCTTCCCAACAGAGGAGATAAAAGATTTGAGCTATGGATAAAGAAAGGTCTTACAACCTACCTCTCATTTATAGATGAAAGAGTATTACAAAGTTTCCAAATCCTGCAGGACAAGCATGGCCTAGAACATAATGACTTTTTTAGGTACCTTCAAATACGAAACTATGTTAACCAGAGTTGTAGATATACAGACCTATCAACAGTAGAATTAGAATTTTCCAAGATTCTGAATTCGGCTTGCAGTTCAATACCTAGTAAACAAGTTTCTCGCCAATATAATGCACTCTCCCATGCTGAAAATGTAAATACACTGTATATTAAAGAGAAGTGGGAGAAAGAAGCGGGGTTGGTACTTTCAGAGGAGGCTTGGGGGAAAATCTGCAGCTTTCAATGGTCCTCGACTAATTCTTTGACTTGGAGAGAACATTGTTGGAAAAACATTATGGGATACTTCAAGACCCCATATCAGGAAAAATATAAAGATACAAATGTGATGTGTTGGAGAAGGTGTGGCTCCAAGGAGGCAAATCATTTTCATATTTTCTGGGATTGCCCTAAATTAAGTCTATTTTGGGAAGGTATTCATAGAACATTAGTTAAGGTACTTAGGTCCCAGATACCTCTGAACTTTGAGACGCTCTATTTGGGGCATGTATTGTTCCTTGAACAGAAGGAAGATATAAAGTTGCTGCAGGCCCTCTTAGCGGCAAGTAAGAAATCAATCACTAGAAAATGGCTAAATCCAATAAGATTGGTACGAAATTATCTTGGAAATATTTAAAATGGAAAAGTTGACTTACTCCCTGAGAACTCAAAAAGAAACATTTTATCAAATCTGGAATAAATAGATTGAATATATAACCCCAATGCGAGCAGACTTTAGATGACTCTCCTAATGATTTATATTGCTCTTCTCATCAACACAGTAATATTGCTAACGTAAGCACACCTAGTCTAAATGTTTTTTTTGGAAAATAGAGAATTAACACAAGTAAAGGGAAAGATATGGGAAAGGGATAAAAAAATGAAAAAATTAAGTAAATAAGTACATAGGGATTGGATAATTATGTCTGCGGGCAGGAACAAGCACGAACAAATTGGGATATAAACACCTACAATGGTTGGTATATAGGCTTGTATGCAACATTTTGGACCAGTGGAAATGGTCCAGAAGGGTTGTATGGAAACTATTATTACCATTTTTCTTAACAACTAATTTCATTACTTAGCCTAATAGGTTAGATTTACCAAAGTACATAATTATCTATTTAAATGTTTATTTTCCTTTTATATCATCTCAATGTGTACTTAAGAATGTATAAATAATTGTAGTTTTATACATATAAAAAAATGGAAAAGGCTATATGTGTGAAAAAAGTACATGATAATTGTGAATTCCTTATCCAAATAAAAATAAAATTAAAAAAAAGGGTTATTTCTCCAGACATATTACCAGTCATTAACAAACTATCACCACTCTCTCACCCAACTCCAAACTGTTAGCCATTTACTTTTGGTCTCCAAACAACTATGGTCATTCTGTGTTCTCCACATCCCTCTCAGTTTCTAGCAACTTAAAACATTACTAATTTTTCCAATTACAGACTGAACATCATTTGTCTGAAGTGTTATCTCTGGTCCTCGCTCTACAGATGCTTTCTGACTTTCTGAATAGTTTCTGTTTTTTTTATTGTGCATGCTTGGCTTGTTTTGTTTTCCATGCTCTTCGTATACAGGTGTTAAATAACAACAACTTTAAACTTCCAGAGCATTGTACTTATTTAAGATGTTAAAATATATAGCAGAGCCTCTATGAAATTTCTTTAACCAAGTAAGTATTTGAATCTAACAACCTACAAGGGAACTCTTAAATTACTGAAGAAGTATAATTTATTCTCATGTTAATATATATATGTGTGTACACATTTATATTATAATAAAGCAGACAGTTAGTATATCCAGCATCTTTAAAACTGCTATTTAATATGTCAATGACAGTTACCTAGATAACATATTACACCTCTCCACATCCACCAGAAACTCACACATTCTTTATAAGCCATACATTCATCAGAAATGTTTAAAAGTTACATTTGAACTGAGGCTATAACAGGAGATCAGAAATTAGGCACCTGCAGTAAGTGACTTCCATCCTGCCTGTTCAAAATGTTTCCACCATTTACCAAGCCTCTCTGCTTAAATGAGTGCAGTGCCAACAAGACTCAAAGAGCTCAACATTATTCAGGTCCAAGCAGTCTACCTGACTGGAAACTCATCTGCTATCCTCATGATTTGCCTCCTCCCCCCATGGTGCACAGGGGTTGCAGTTATATTGTGATGGATATTCACTTTCCAGGGCCTCAGAGGATCATTGCTAACCTCAACTTTCTGGCACGGCAGCATGACCTTTCCAAAGGGTCAGAGTTGTTGGTGATAAAGTTAAATTACAGACCAATATTCCCTGCTCAGCTTCTTCTTGTAAATAAGAACCAGCCTTCAATACTTAATGTAACTTACAAGCAATAATCAGTCTGAAGTTAAAAAGATATTTTTGGAAACAGATAGCACTGTCTGCAGAGCACAGGTTGCTGGCCCACAGCAGCAGGCTGGCTGTTGAAGCGATATGATTCTCATCTGCATCAGCCAAACATAAAACAATGGGGTTAGGTTAACTATAACTAAGTTATTTGCACCATTGTGATAGAGATCAAGGAAGGTTTCCGACCAGACTTACTTTGTCACTTAGCACATCAAACATGGTCGCAGATATGATCAATCAATATTGATTGATTATACCTGCGACTAGAGAGCCACAGATATAACCAATCTCTGATACCTGACTCTGATATAGAGTCCTACATCATGAAGCCAGTCCACACAACATTAATTTTGGGTGTCTGGGATCTCTGTCTGCAGAAGCTTTTAAGCCATCTGTGTGAATTACTTTGTCCAGGCAAAGGTATTTAGAAAACATCACATGCAGATGGCGTCAACTCATAGTAAAACAATACAAATGTTAGAAAACATTGGGGATTGTTAGGAGAATAACAGAAAGAAGAACTAAAATGCATTCTTAACCCATCAGTTTCTGTGACAGATGACTTAACATCTACAACTCATTGGTACATTCTTTTAGTTCATAGGAATGTTTGGAAATCCTTTGAAGTTCATAAATCTTCTGGAATTTGGAAATTGTTAATAAGTTGGAAATCTTTTGTTAATTAGAAATCCTCTGAGTTTTGAATGTGTGTTAAGAACTATTTGTCTAAATTTAAACAAGTATAATTAAAAATAAAATAAACTGTGCTTCAGTTACTCCATCAAGCTGTAACTATCTCTTCCCTGATAGGACAGGGGGATCCACCACTCAAATAGTGGGTATTCACAGCTGGTCCTCGTTGCAGAGACTAGACAGGGAAGTAAACTAGTCTTTGAAGTCTAGTTTGATACAGTACAATCTCCCTATATTGAGGGACCTATTTCATATAGTGCTTAAAATGTCCTTTTGACTTTAAAAATTTGCGGTCAGTGAACCCAATACCATCACACTGTCAAATCATAACTTGTCCCACTGAAGATGGAAACACCACCCCCAGCAGGATTCCTTCTGTGCCACATGCCATAGTGATTCACATTGGATCTGAATCCTGGAATAGCCCATCCAACAGCACCATGAGATAGTGCTCACTGATAGGACCAATGAAGTTCCAGAACATTACGTGTGTAAATAAAAAGACAGCACATGTTTATTTGCTGGAATAATGGTTCTTTGGTTAGGTCAGCACTATTGTTGCTTTTAAACTGGACAGAATAACAAGATCTGCATACACAGCAATTTTTCCTAGTACATGTTGAGTACCCCTTACTTGAAACGCTTGGGGTTGGAAGTGTTTTGGATTTTTTCTGGATTTTGTAACATATATAATGAGATAGCTTGGAATCGCCATCATTTCGGAGCCTGAATTTATGTGCTACCAGTAAGCAGTCTTTGTCTTACACTTGTTCAGCACACATATGTACTTAACACTAAAAATTATTACATACCATTAACATAATGAAAATATAATGTGTGTAGGGTAATAAAGGCAGCACAGCAGCTTTGGGAGAATACCTAAATCTGATGTTGAACAACAACAATCAACGGCAGGATTTCAGACTACGATGTTGTGTTGTGATTGAAAGGTTACAGTACACTGTATTTATGTTTTACTTTTTTTTTAGGTTATATGTAAGGTATAAAAACAATCAGTATTGTTCTGGTGTTAGATTTTTATTAATGGTGATCTTGTCAAACTCAGCAATGAATTTCTCTGCTGCTTCATAATCAGCAAATACTTTAAAAATTCAATACCAAGCCTTCTTTTAAATTTCTGCAACCAGCCCACTGAATATTCACAATTACCTTCAATTTTCAGTTTGTCTTGATAGATCTTTGCTTGTTTCATGATCAGTATACCATTAAATGGCATATGTTCACTTCAATGCTGATGAATCCACTCTTTCAATACTCGTTTGAGATCTTAATTTTTCACTCTGTGCAGGGTGTCTCTATTTTTCATTCACTTCTGTTCATTACATATGTGATGTTACTTCTTAGAACTGTGTGTGGTGCGCAGACACCTACACATCACCTGGGAACCTTCCCAGCACCTTGTGGAATTTTGCATTTGTGATGTCATGTCAGCGCTCAAAAAAAACTTCCGCATTTCAGAGTTTTTAGGATTTTGGATTTTCAGATAAGGGGTACTCAACTTGTAGTTTCTTTTAACCTCACGAGTTTTCTTGCATCAAAGCTCAAAAAATAGTTGTATTACTCCTTCCTGAATAGTCATACAAATCTTCATGCTTATAACTTGCTTCAGCTAACAGATTCAGTCTGTTCGCTAACTGAGTGTAATGAACCGTAAGCCAAATCGAAATTATTAAAATGTAGTGAACTGAAATTGATCTTGTTGTGGTAGCATAGTGGTTACTTAAGCAAGTTTGATACATGTTAAATATCAGAAATAAACTATTTTTGCCATTAGAAGCTTCAGTTTAATTTTAAAAAGTGTAGGTTACTTACTTTTGAATTGCAATACTCTAGAGTGTTTTGATAACAAAATATATGCGTTACCAAGTAGACTCTTAATTGATCTTCAATGTATATTGGTATAACAAAATTCTTACTATTTCGGGAAAAGGCCCCAACATTCCTATTTTTGTGCCAAGTGTGCAAGATGACAATATAAATAGGAGATGAACGGAGACAATGTTTGCATCAAGTGTTGGGACAGAGGTGATGCACGAATGTGTGACTGAAAATTCATCTCCAGGTCAAATGTGATATCAAGATTTCCAACAGCCTGTTTCAGCTTCACACAGATGTCAGGGAACTGGATAAATTGCTATCAGCAAGACTGGTGACTAGAAAAGTGAATCTATGATGGCAATTGAAGACAATTGTTCTTGTCATCCCAATATTTTGTGACATAACTCTTTATCCACTGTTGAAATCAAGCAGGCTCCTATTAGAATGTGCAAGCATCAATGTAATTGGTGTCCAGGATTGAGTTGGGTGGGAACTGAAACAATTGATAATGCTTTGTTTAATATTCAGCTACTCCGTTTTAAAAAATTAACGATCATGCTGCCAACTAGGGTAGGGTCTTGTTCCTGTGCTGAATAGTCCTGGGGTTAGCATTGGCATGAAGAGTGTTTTATTCCAGAAATTGTAGTCAGTGCTGAAGAGCTGATGCTCAGCACTGATCTGAGATGAAAATTTTCACTTATCTTGTTTGGTTCCCCTCAATCCAAACTTTGGACTGTAACTGGTTTAAGGACCACACTTGGACTCTGAGCAATGGATGAGCTTTTTCCATCATGTGCTGTGAAGCATAGGCAAGGCCACACCAGGCTCTAGCCACAGACACCAGAAAGGTGTCTGTAACTATTTGTCTTATAAAATATGAAATAATCAGTCACCTTACTTAAAGCACTAAAATGCTAAGCTTGATTCTTTGTTTGCCAGATATACGACTATGTGAGCCAGGTTTGGATTGAGCAATTTGAACTTGAACAGCTAGCCTTTTTTCCAAAGCATCAGCACAATTTAAATACTCAGTAATTATGAAGTACTTCCATGAAGTTTTCATCTTTGTGAAGAGCATTCTGACAGGCTGCATCACTGTCTGGTATGGAGGGGCTACTGCACAGGACCGAAAGAAGCTGCAGAGGGTTGTAAATCTAGTCAGCTCCATCTTGGGACTAGCCTACAAAGTACCCAGGACATCTTCAGGGAGCAGTGTCTCAGAAAGGTAGTGTCCATTATTAAGGACCTCCAACACTGCAGGGCATGCCCTTTTCTCACTGTTACCATCAGGTAGGAGGCACAGAAGCCTGAAGGCACACACTCAGTGATTCAGGAACAGCTTCTTCCCTTCTGCCATCCAATTCCTAAATGAACATTGAACCCTTGGACAATACTTCACCTTTTTTTAATATACAGTAACGTTTTTTGCACATTTTTAAAAATCTATTCAATATACTTAAACTTTAATTGATTTACTTATTTATTAATATTATTATTTTTATTTTTTTTCTCTTCTATGTTATGTATTGCATTGAACTGCTGCTGCTAAGTTAACAAATTTCACATCACATGCCGGTGATAATAAAACTGATTCTGATTCTGATTCTGATTTTGAAACAGCATTTTCTCAAATAATTTAAAAATATGAAAAGACAAATCTCAAAAAACCAGGTAACCAAGAATTCTGGTCTGTTTGAATTTGAATTTATTTAAATCTTACGTCCATCCCACAACGTGAGGGAATAAATATCATTGCATTATGACTCAATCTTTGCGTTATGTACAGACATGTGAATCAGTAAGTCTAATGGCTTGTGTTTGCCAGATGGAAGCAGCTGAAACAATTCATGGTTGGGGTGACTGGACTTTTTTTTCTGCACCTTGCCCTGTGTGCATTTGAAAATATTTACAGACCTATATGGCTGGAAAGCTTTCATAATGCATTAACAACTTCCTCAGGAAAGTTGAAGTGAAGGTGACCTTCTTCAAATGCCACCTGTCTGTCCACTCTCAGTTATGGGAAGGATGTCTTCCTTAGACACTGGTGATATGTGTGCAGCTCTTGTCCTCTATGAGCCAGGGTAATATGGCTGTACCATTCTCACACTTGGTCTGAAGGTGGCAGAAAGGTTCTGATGCAGAGATGCAACTCTATTACACAGAGAACGTTAAATTGAAACAAGAAAAATTGCAATAACTGCAGATTTTGTCAATTACCATCTCACTGTAGCCTTCAGTGACAACCAGCAGGAGGGCACTCAGCACTGCATTCAGTTCTGGTCTTCTCAGGTATATCCAATAAAGACAGCTATGATAATGTTCTTGCAACAAAATTGCATGGTTCACTGCTTTATGATATTCTTATCTCTCCCTCCAGTTGGAGGCATTGAGAATTATGTGGTCTCAAAGGTATATTAGAGCAGATGATCCTTGCTTGCTTGGCATACCTTTAGAATAACATCATCACTCTCTAAGAAGGGACAGAGTCAAAAGAAAGGACATTATAGGCCCAAAAGCCTGACTTCAGGGATTGGGAAGATGTTGGAGTCCAGGATTAGGATGAGGTTCCAGAGGCACATGATGAAAAAGGCCAAAGTCAGCATTGTTTCTGTAACATGATTTCTTGCCTGAAAAATTTGTTGGAATTTTTCGAGGCAAGAACAGGTCAGATACACAAAGGAGAGTCAGTGGACGTTGTTTACTTGGATTTTCTGAAGCCCCGTGATGAGGCTGCTAAACAAGAAAAGAGCCCTTCGCATTACAGGAAAGATACTAGCATGGACAGAAGATTAACTGGCTAGCAGGAAACAAAGATTGGGAATAAAGAGGGCCTTTTCCAGTTGACTGCTGGTGACCAGTGGTGTGCTGCATGGGTCGTTGTTGGGACTGCTTCATTTCATGTTACATGTCAATGATTTGGATGACAGAATTGACGACTTTGTGGCCTAGTTTGCGGATGACAGGAATGTAGGTGGATGGACAGATAGTGTTGAGAAAGTAGTGAATCTACAGAAAGAGTTCAACAGATTGTGAGAATGGGCAAAGTAGAAGCATATGGAATGCAGTATGGGGAATTATATGATCATGCACTATTTTCTAAACAGGAAAAAAATTCAAAAATCAGAAGTGAAAAGGGATTTGGGGAATTTGTGCTGGATTCCCTGAAAGTTAACTTGCAGGTTGAGTCGGTGGTAAATATAGCAAATGAAATATTAGCATAATTTTGAGTACTGGAATATAAAAACACAGATGTAATGCTGAAGCTTTATAAGACATTGATCAAACTGCATTTATGTTACATACCAGCAGCAATGGATATTGAGGGAATTCTGGCATCGCCAGACCCTGAGGCATTAAGGGACGCCAGAAAAGACGACTTGTTGGCCATTGCAAAACAACTAGGATTTGTTACAGTAAAATCGGCTATGAGAAAGGCTGAGATTCAGAGGAAAATAGCTGAGTAGTATGTAGCTACGGAGAAGTTTAGAGGGGAGGTGTTAGAAATATTTCCTGAAGGGCAACCAGGTGAGCGTCAGTTGCGGCTGGAACAAATGAAGTTAGAGAGACAGAGAGACTTAAATTAGAGGACAGGGAAAGACAAAGGCAGTTTGAAGCTGCGGAAAAGGATAAACAGAGAGAAGAAGACGGGTTTCGTTTACTGTGAGTGTCACTTTAAGAGACGCCTGGATGAGGTAGGACTATGATATCAGTATAACAAGCTGCGACAGACCGCTAAGATTTTCAGTGGTGGTAAGGAGAAGAAGGATTTTAGACTGCAAACTGCCAGTAGGAGTTTGCTGAAAAATGGGAGAAGTCTGATACTTTCCCATGCCCAAAAGATTGGGTTGCTCAACGGAACACGGTTTATTGGATGTGGGACTGTCACTTCATACAATCCATATGTGGATTTTGTTGGAGTATCCTGTGGCACCACTTTCGTTAACACTTACCTGAATTTGGGTGTGTTATGTGGTAACCACTTGGAAGAAGGGATATTCCGTGACTGTCATCCTGTGATGTTTTACGTGGATTTTGGAACAACTCGATAGATAAGATCTTCGGCGACTGTTATTTCGTTTACCCAGCGTGGAACCCATGGAATTTCTTCGTAATCACCTTCTCTCTACATTTTAACATGGATTTACAGATCTCTCCCCTCACTCATTTATTCCGTAGATCACTGAACCTTTCTACTTTACCGTCTGAATCTTAAGACTTTAAGAATTGTTCCTAAACTTGACTTTTTCGGAGCCACACACACATATACATGCAAAACACTGTTAACTTCCATTTATTTCGTTTAATCTTTTATATTTTGAGTAGATACTAATAAAGATAGTGGTTTTAACATTAAAATCTGGCTCAATTTGTGATCTATTGCTGCTGGTACGTAGCAATTTGAAGTATCGTCAACAGTTTTAAGCCCCTTATCAAAGAACGGATGTTCTGGGTTTGGAGGGCATTCATGAGAATAATTCAGAAAATGTAAGTAAGGGTTAACGTATGAGGTGTGTTTGATGGCTCTGGCCCTGTACTCACTGGAATTCAGAACAGCGAGGGGGGATCTCATTGTATATTGAAAGGCCTGAATAGAGTGGATGTGGGGAGAATTTTTCCTATAGTGGTGCAGTCTCCGACTAGAGGGCACAGCCCTTGAATGGAATACATTTAGAACTGAGATAAGGAGGAATCTGGTGAATCTGCGGAATTCATTGCCGTAGATAGCTGTGGAGGCCAAGTTATTAGGTATATTTAAAGTGGACATTGATAAATTCTTGATTAGTAATGGTGTCAAAGGTTACAGGGAGAAGGAAAGAGAATGGGGTTGAGGGGGATAATAAATAAGCCATGATTCAATGGCGAACCAGAGTCAATGGGCCAAATGGTAAAATTCTGCTCCAATATCGCATGGTCTTTCAGTGATCTTGCAAGAATTCTGCTCAGACCATGGTAGGCCTATAATGTGCCACCAATTGAAGGAGGGCAGGAAGGAAGAGTGGTTCAGGCCTGCATTTCACTCAGGGAACAGTTCAAAAGTATGAGCTGAGAAACTCTGTAAAATATCAAAACTGAGTTTCTATCAATTGCAACCAAATGACAGGTATATCACTTTAGAAATTATGGTTGAAGCACAGAGTAATAATGCCCGCTTTTCAAATTACTATCAATTACATTTGTTTTGTAATCCTGCTCGAACACTGTTCTTTCTCTGCAGGTCTCTTAAATTTAAACAATCTCCCTCAAAAGACAATTGGTAGGTCTGCTTTTTTGAACTGTGGAATTCAATGCCTAAAATTATAAGAGATGCACACTCAGCTGACACGTAAATGCCAGCTCAGAAACTATTTATTTAACTTTACTTTTGATTAACAACACTTGGTCCTTTATTTTCATGTTTGCACTTCATCCCATTGTAAAGCACTTTGAACTATGTTGTTTACATGAAAAGTCCTTTATTATTTATGGAATGAATAATATCCTTTTCTTATTCCTATGTTAACTTTTAACTGCATCATACTTAGTGTATTTAAAAGTCAATACTGTATCTTTACAGCTTTCCAATCAATACATATTGTTGATCATTTTGAAATTATTCCAATAAACTTGATGAAATCCAGATCCTCATATTCTGCTGAATCCAAACTTCCAAGCTACTGCTGGATGTTTTTTAATACATTCTCTGAATTATTGTAGGTAACATAATGATTCATATTCCAAATCCAAGTTTTGATATTTTGATCACATTTTATATATTTTAGTTCAAATATCCAATGTGGCAAACTAGTTAGTTTAATGAGTTCAGTACAACATTGTGGACCAAAGGACTTAGTCCTATGTCCTGTTCTATGTTAGATCCCATACTTAAAACTTTACATTGGGTTCATTCCTGCAGATCTGTAATATAAATAGTTTAAAGGGCCAAGAACTCATCTCTACAAGACTCCACTCTGTTTTCTAATTCAGGTTTAATGTCACCGGCAATTGTCGCGACATTTGTTAATTTCGTGGCAGCAGCACAATCCAATACGTCACAATCTAGAGAAAAATTACTGTGAATTACAGTAAATATTTATATAATAATTACATTAAATAAGTTGTGCAAAAAAAAGTAGAAAGTACTGAGGTAGTGTTCGTGGGTTCAATGTCCATCCAGAAATCAGATGGTAAAAGGGAAGAAGCTGTTCCTGAATTGTTGAGTGTGTGCCTTCAGGCTTCTGTACCTCCTACCTGATGGTAACAATAAGAAAGGGGATGCCCTGGGTGGTGGGTGTTCTTAATGATGGACACTGCCTTTTTGGGGCACCACTCCTTGAAGATTTCTTGGAGGCTAGTACCCATGAAAGAGCTGACTAATTTTACAACTCTCTGCAGCTTACTTCAATCCGTACAGTAGCAGCCCCCACCCCCCATCAAATAGCAGACAGTGACGCAGCCAGTTAGAATGCTCTTCACAGTGCATTTGTATAAATTTAAAAGTGTTTTAGGTCACAAACCAAATCTCCTCAAACTCCTAATGGAATATAGCCACTGTCTTCTTTATAGCTGTATCGATATGTTGTGTCCAGATTGGTCTCTCGGATATACTGACACCTAGGATCTTGAAATTGCTCACTCTCGTCACTCCTGATCCGTCTAAGAGGACTATGAGAACTGGCAATGAGACAGCCAGTTTTCAATCTCGTACAAAGCACTTCCTCTATACTCATGAACTCTCAATTTATGCAACAGCCTCCTATGTGTCTCCTTGTCAAATGTCTTTTGGAAACAGACAAAAGTCCATAGAAGTATATAAACAAATATAAAGCTTGGGTATAAAACACAATCTTCAACCCACAATAACAGAGTGAATATATCTCGAACCTTGCATTTTATAGTCTGAGCTACAGTGCTGCCGCATCTTCTTCAATTCATCATAGTCATTGTTGGAATTTGAAACCACCTCAAACTCCAACAATGAATGTCATCCTGCACACATCTCTTGCTTCTCAACAAATAGAAACAGCCAACCTGTAACTGAATGGTAATGTTTAGCCATTGAAACCTGATAATTGTATTTGAGTTGTACCTGGCAGAGGAGATCAGGTTATATTTTCTTGAAGCAAGATTTTTAAGAGCATCCTGCTCCAACCCCATGTGGAAAAGTTTTTGTATCGTCAGCAGTGAAATTGCAATAATGATTATTTCAAATTTTAAATTCTCCACACAAGGGAATTCAACGTGCTCTGCTGAATAGTTGATATATGCTAATTTCCCTTCCATCCATGTGTTCTCAGAAAATTATTCCAGAAGCAAATCTTATTTTAAATAATATCTCACATTTCATTAAAAACACTAATTTTATAAGTTTGTTTACATCCTCTGTAACATAGAATACAATGTTGAGTTCCCAATAAGTACAATTCACTGTTAAATAGAAATATCCTCTAACTAAAGTTGCAATTGCTTTACTCCTGATTCGTGAAGTGTGGAAATTGGGTCTTTCCAGGAGTCAGTTTCAAACTTTAAAATTCCCAGTAGGAAATTACCAAGCAACAACTGTAGAGTTGTAAAGTTGAGTGTTCTTCGCAATCACATGTACCTCTGTCAACATTAACATGTTTCTTTCATAACATAATATTAACATTTATTAACATGTCAATAACTCAATTAAAATGATGTTTATTGTACACATTTTTGACTGAGTCTTCATGTGAGCAGTAAGGTACTCAAGGTATTTAGTAAAATTGTTTACATTTTACTGACAGACCAGATATCGTGTTAACACCCAGAAACTTGTCTCCAAAGATTGCCTCATGTGGTGACTGACATGACCCCACAATGCAAAATAATAGAGTGGAAGCAGAATGACATAACTTTTCCATGGAAATGTTGAAACTTGTTTAAAAAATTAAATGAATACTTGCTGCATCTCTATTTACAGTTAACTTCTCATGCTCATTTTGTGCTTTTCAATGTATATTAACTTGTTCTTTAACAGATTTGACATTGTGGCCCCTGCCCATCCCCCACCTGAGACATCTGTTGTCGGCCCCCAACCAACACATATTCCACTCTCCCCTCCTACCCCTCCTCACAGTCCCCCACCCTGCTCTCATGACTATACCCCTCCCCCACACGAACCCACCATGGTGGGCTTCACAGCTGAACAGGTGAGAAGACAGCTGAAACGTCTCAACCGAAGCAAGGCTGCAGGACTGGATGGTGTCAGCACCAGGGTGCTCAAAGCCTGTGCCCCTCAGCTACGTGGAGTACTTCGCCATGTATTCAACCTGAGCCTGAGACTCCGGAAGGTTCCTGTACTGTGGAAGAAATCCTGCCTCGTCCCTGTGCCGAAGACGCCGCGCCCCAGCGGCCTCAATGACTACAGACCGGTGGCATTGACCTCCCACATCATGAAGACCCTGGAGAGACTTGTTCTGGAGCTGCTCCAGCCTATGGTCAGGCCACACTTAGATCCCCTTCAGTTCGCCTACCAGCCTCGACTAGGAGTTGAGGATGCCATCGTCTACCTGCTGAACTGTGTCTACGCCCACCTGGACAAGCCAGCGAGCACTGTGAGGGTCATGTTTTTTGACTTCAGTCCGTTCAACACCCTCCGCCCTGCTCTGCTGGGGGAGAAGCTGACAGCGATGCAGGTGGATGCTTCCCTGGTATCATGGATTCTTGATTACCTGACTGGCAGACCACAGTACGTGTGCTTGCAGTGATCAGCAGCACTGGGGCTCCACAGGGGACTGTCTTGTCTCCCTTTCTCTTCACCATTTACACCTCGGACTTCAACTACTGCACAGAGTCTTGTCATCTTCAGAAGTTTGAACTGACAATAAACTGGACTGGTCAAAGAACACTGAGGCTGTCTACAAGAAGGGTCAGAGCCGTCTCTATTTCCTGAGGAGACTGAGGTCCTTTAACATTTGCCGGACGATGTTGAGGATGTTCTACGAGTCTGTGGTGGCCAGTGCTATCATGTTTGCTGTTGTGTGCTGGGGCAGCAGGCTGAGAGTAGCAGACACCAACAGAATCAACAAACTCATCCGTAAGGCCAGTGATGTTGTGGGGATGGAACTGGACTCTCACAGTGGTATCTGAAAAGAGGATGCTGTCTAAGTTGCATGCCATCTTGGTCAATGTCTCCCATCCACTACATAATGTACTGGGTGGGCACAGGAGTACATTCAGCCAGAGACTGATTTCACTGAGACGTAGCATAGAGCGTCATAGGAAGTCATTCCTGCCTGTGGCCATCAAACTTTACAACTCCTCTCTTGGAGGGTCAGACACCCTGAGCCAATAGGCTGGTCCTCGACTTATTTCATAATTTACTGGCATAATATACATACTACTATTTAACTATTTATGGTTCTATTACTATTTATTATTTATGGTGCAACTGCAACAAAAACCAGTTTCCCCCGGGATCAATAAGGTATGACTATGACTATGACTATATTAAAATGCACAGTGTACAGTTTTGATGCATGTCATGTGTGGAACAGAGCAAGTTGCAAACAGACAGATGACCAGAGAACATATTGCTTCATGACGTAAATAGGATGACGCAAATAGGAAGGACGCATATTGGGTGGGACACTTGGAGTTAAATGGGAGAAACAGTGCCTCAGACTATTTTACATGCATCCTAAAGAACAGACAACGTCTGAGTACAACACCTCACCTGAAAGAAAATGCCTTCAACAGTGGAGCACTCCTTTAACATCTCAGTAGGTAATAGCCTAGATTTCAGCATGCTCAGTATTGACTGTGACTAGAAAATAATTTATCCAAGATTCAATTTTTTTCAAATGAAGCAATCCATTTGATACATGAACACTATTAATTTCAAACAGCACAGGTAAGAAAAATGTTCAAGTTTCGATAACTTTTGTAGGGGTTAAAGTATAAAGAGTTATCTTCTAAATGAGTGAACACCAAAATATACATGTTTTAATCTAGAATGTGGAATATTAAATGTTTAAAATGTTTTTTGTTGTTTGTATTTCCATACATGTAAGGGATTATTAACATACTGTTTTTCTTAGAAGAGACAATTCTCTTAAATAATTTCATTTTTCCTAAGTTACCACCTATAATAAATAACATTCTTCACTGCTAACATACTGATAATTCAATGAGACAGACAAAGAAATACAATGTAATTCTTGCTTACAATTTCTTGTTACTTAACTATGCTGTCAAATTTTCTTACATCTTGCTGAAGCAATCCTTGCCCAAGTGCATTTACAATAGACAAAGCCAGAGTAGCATGATGAAATAAATTGCTGAACTTCAAATCATGCCTACATTTTGTAAGTAATGAGACTTCCAGAACAGCATTATGTTGAATATCTACAATAGAGTGGATTGCAGCTCCTCCCCTTCAAGCGATCTTAAACTTGCAGTACTGTACAATTGGAAAAATGCTGCAAAATGTTTTCCACAGCAATAAGTTTATCATTTTCTGAAACTTTTCCTCTGTAAACAACACAAAATTATTTTAACATTTTTGCAGAATTAGATGTTCTAAATTTGGACGTTTTCATTTTTGAAGCAATTGAATTAATCGCGTCATCTGTATTTGTTGAAGGTGCTTTGCATCAATTACCAGCAGGCTTAATCAAAAAATTAATACTTTTGCCAAAACCTTAAACAACCAAAGTATTAGGTTAATTTCTAACCATTTCCTGAGCTATGGCACGTGAACTTACAGCAGCAACTAACTTTATCATTATTAATGGCCTTGAACTGCAGGTGCTGGAAATATACTCCTAGTATTTTGCTACGGAATTCATTGCCATCAATTAAAGGAAAATGTCATGCCTCATAACAGCCAAGTTTCTGCATGAGGCATCGTGTCTAGAGAGGGCTCTGGAATACAGAGCTGAGCACCAATGCTGCATAGCTTCTCAAGAATAATTAAATGGAGCGAGCCAGTCCTTTGGAGAAAAGCAACACAATTAACTGTTAGAAAGCATTAACACTTTTCCTGGATACTCCTGAAGAAAAATCACCAAATGAGAAAATGGATTTCATCTACCTTCAAACTACCATGTTCCACCACATGCATGAACTAAGTACTCAACATTAGCAAAACCAAAGAGCTGATTATTAACTACAGGAGGAAGAAACCAGAAGTCTATGAGGCAGTCCTCTTTTGGACATTGGAGGTGCAGATGGTCAGTAACTTTAAATTCCTTGGTGTTATCACTTCAGAAGATCTGAACTGAGAACAGCACGTAAGTGCCACCAGAAAAAAGGCACAATAGCACCTCTACTTTCTTAGAAGTTTGTGCAGATTCAGCATGTCATATAAAACTTTGACAAACTTCTATAGATGTACAGTGGAGAGTATGGCCTAGTATGGAAACATCAATGTGCAAAGCTGGAAAAGTCTACAAAAGCTGGTAGATACACCAAAGTCCATCACAGGCAAGCCTTCTCCACGTTGAGCATGTCTACAAGAAATGATGCCACAAGACAGTACCCCCACCACTGCCATCAGGAAGGAAGTGTAGGAGTCTTCAGTCCCACGCTACCAGGTACAGGAATAGTTGTTACCCTTCAACCATCAGGCTCCTGAACCAGCATTGATAACTTTTTTCACATTGGCACCAAACTATTTTCACAGACTGTGGACTCACTTTCAAGGACTCTTGCAACTCATGTTCCAGTATTATTTATTTACCTATTTCTTTCTATATCTGCACAATTTTTCTTCTTTTGCACATTGGTTGTTTGTCAGTCTTTTACCTATAGTTTTTCATTAATTCTGTTGAATTTCTTTGTTTTACTGTGAATGCCGGCAAGAAAATAAATTTCAAGTTAGTATATTGGGATATTCATGTACTTTAAATAATAAATTTACTTTGAATTGTATTGCATTTACAAAATGTTCAAATAGAAGTAAGCCAGTATGAACGTGTGATCAAAAACCCTGCAGATATCATCAGATAGAATTTAACTTGGATAACTCCAAAGGGTACTGTGTAGTTCAAGATCAAGTTACCCAACAATGTAAACCAATTTTGCACGGATTCCTAGTGGCCGTTTTCCTGTAGGAAATGCATCTCTTCATTATTTTGGCAAATCGTTCATTCTGCTTGGCACTTATTTTGCTTAAGTTAAATCTCACCAGTATTGGGATCCAAAAGCGGAATTTTCAACTTCACAGATATGAAAAATTACAGTCATTTTGCTCACAGAACAGTCCAGATTTGTGAGCGGAATTCCCTGTAAAAGAGATGTTTAGATGGCAAATACTCAAACTTCTATTTTCGTCTCCACCGAAAATTGGTGATCTTTCAACAATCTCAACCACAGACAACTTAATTACATTGCTCGTAGGGGTCAGTCAGGGTCACAGTGACTCTCCGGAACAGCATCAGTCCAGGATTCTAGCTGCTGTTGCAACTTAGTTTGTTACAAGCTTATAAATGAGGGAGGTCACTCAAAGACCAACATTTGTTATAAACCTACCGATTCCCACAGTTATCTTGTCTATACTTTTTCCAGCTGTCTCCTGTAAAAATGCTATTCCCTTTTCTCAGTTCCTTTGTCTCTGCTACATCTGTTCCTAGAATGTGGCTTGCCTTTCCAGGGCATCAGAGATGACCTCCTTCTTCAAAGAACAGGGTTTCCCTTCCTCGACAACAGATGCTGTCTTCACCTGCATCTCCTCCATTTCCTGAACAAACATGCTCAATGCATATTCCTGAAGCCTTAACAGTGATAAAAATTCCTCTTGTCCTTACCTGTCACCCAATGAGCCTCTGCATCTGACACATCATCCTCTGCAATTTCTGCCACCTCCAAAGGCATCATATCACCAAACATATCTTTACATACCCCCTCACCCCACCTTTCCACGGGGATCACTCCCTCCATGATTCCCTTGTCCATTCGTCCCTCCCCACTAACTTCGCTCCAGGCACTTATCCTTGCAAGCAGCCAAAGTTCTACACCTGCCCATTCACCTCCTCCCTCACAACTATACAGAGCAGCAAACAGTCCTTCCAAGTGAGGTAACACTTCACCTGCGAATCTACTGAAGACTCATACTGTACCTGGTGCTCCCAGTGTGGCCTCCTCTGCATTGGTGAGACCCGTGATAAATTAGGGGACTGCTTCGTTGAGCAACTCCGCTCCATCTGCCAAACACGGAACTTCTTGGTGGCCAAACATTTTAATTCCAATTCCCATTCCCTTTCTGATGTGTTGATCCACGGCCTCCTCTTGTGCCAAGAAGAGGAGCAGCACTTTGTATTCTATCTGGGTAGCATCCAACCAGATGGCATGAATACTGATTTCTCCTTTCAGTAAAAAAAAATCTCCTTTCACCTCTCCTACTCTCCTATTCCCCATTCTGGCTTCTCATCTCTTCTCACCTGCCCATCACCTCCCCTCGGTCCCCTCCTCCTTCCCTTTCTCCTGTGGTCCACTCTCCTCTCCTATCAGATATCTTCCTCTCCAGCTCTTCACCTTTCCTACCCAACTGGATTCACCTATACATTCCAGGTATCCTCCTTCCGCTCCCCCACCTTTTTATTCTGGCATCTTCCCCCTTCTTTTCCAGTCCTCAAAAAGGGTCTCGGTCCGAAACATTGGCCTGACTAGCTGAGTTCCTCCAGCATTTTGTGTGTGTTGCTTTTGGATTTCCAGCACTTGCAGACTTGCTCATGTCTAAAATCGATTGCATATGTTATTACTTCAGGTTTATAGAAGCAGTCAAAGTTAGCATGGACAGATGCCTACAATGCAGGTATCTCCAAAGTACAGACACACAAAGAATGCATGTGTCTTGACAGAGCACTCCTGGCAACTTCCTGCCTGCAGTGTCTGCCTGTAGCCCTGGAGAATCTCTCTGACCACGCCTCCCATGGACACTATTCTCCACAAGTCTATCAAGGTCACTGTGACCTGAAAACTATGCCATGCATCATCCATTTATTCATCATAATTCTCCTCTTGAGCCAGAAAGATATTGTTCATATGAAGGTATGCCCTTTTCACAGCAGTGCCTTAAAATCATACCTACTGAGATTTTGTATCGATGGGAGAACTTCAGAGAAAACTGGACAAAATAAACAAATCGTAAACATAAGAGATTCTGCTGATGCTGGAAACCCAGACCAACACACACAACACTGGGGGATGTCAGCAGGTCAACCAGCATCTATGGAGGGAAATAACAGACCTTTCAAGCTGAGACCTTTCATTAGGGCTGGTGTTGACTATTTCCCTCCATTGATTCAACCTGACCTGCTAAGTTTCTCCAGCACTTGGGTGTTGCCCTGAAATAGACAATGCAGTGCAGTGCAGTACTACACAGGTAAAGTCAAATGAACTGTGTAAGCATCACACCAAAGATCTTGCAATTTCCAATGTTACGGTTCACTTCATTGCTGGTCTTAATGGTGCAAAATAAGAATATTTCTTAATAAATCTATATTTGGAGGAGGAGGAGATGGCGACGTGACGCAGCTTGCGCAGACACTCTAGTGAATGCTGTTATCTGTCAAGTAGGGTGCTGTGCACAATCCTGATTTGATGGAGACAGACATGAGAGAATGGAGGAACATCTGCAGAAACTTCTGAAATGCCCTTTTTGCTGCCGCTGCTACTGTGTGATCCAGAATCTCCAGAGGAGAAGGCCCCAAGTCGTCTTTGCTTGTTGCTCGGTGGCCAGGGTGGGCTCAAAGCGCTCGGCAGAGATGGTGCTCAGTGTCGGAGAGCTGGTCGGAGTCTCAAAGTTTTTGGACGGACTCAGAGTCGGCTGTGGTTGGGTGCTTCCAACGCATCAGCAGTTGTTGGCGCCTGGAGGTATATGGCGGAGAGAGTTTCTCCCTTTTGCCGTCTTCTATCAGGACTATCGGGACTATCGGGAGTCGATCGGAACTTTGAGACTGTTTTTTACCATGCCCATGGTCTGCTCTTTATCAAATTATGGTATTGCTTTGCACTGCTGTAACTATATATGTTATAATTATGTGGTCTTGTCAGTGTTAGTCTTTGGTTTGTCCTTTTTTTTGTGATATCACTCTGGAGGAACGTTGTATCATTTCTTAATGCATGCATTTCCAAATGACAATAAACGAGGACTGAGTGTCCTCATAATCTAATCTAATCTAATTGTTGTTGTTTTACGTCATTATTCCAGGATGTAAATACATAGACAAACAATCAGGAGATTTTCATGTGATAGATGGTAACTGCTCAAAACAGTAATCATCATTCATAATTACATCAACTCTTTACTTGCCATTCCTTTTGGTGTTGGCATTAGCAGTTAGAGTGGAGAGAACAGGTATTAAAGCAAATGGACAATAAGATCAGAACAGGCAGAATGGCTGATGATTGCTGATATTCTTCAGCATGTGCCAAGGCACTGTTAAAAAATTAAGAAGAATTCTGACAGTATATGATATATTCCAATACAATTCATCCAACATTTTCCAAAATCATTAGCCATTAAATTGTGGTTATATTAGATATGTAACTTTTAATTTCAGATTTCAGCGTGATTGGAGATATTAAAATTCTGATGAAGGTATTGGCCTGAAATATCAATTGTTTATTCCCCTCCATCGATGCTGCCTGACCTGCTGAGTTCCTCCAGCACTGGTGTGTGGATTCTCAAGATTTCCCATGTCTACAGAATCTTGTGTCTCTTAAAATCCTCTTACTTGTTTTCAAAAGAAATTGAAAATACCAATAGAAATTATATTGGTCATTAATCAGTATCAAATTGGCAATATCTTCTGCGAGAAATGGAAAAGAATCACTACGCAGAGAATGAAACTTGGTATAAGAACATTGTCTGATCTTAACTTTTGATGAACTTTGGATAAGCGATGGGGTGAGCTTTAATTCCCAAGATGCACTTAAATCCAGTCCTTGAGATTGGATAATAAATAAGTAGTGGTCATGAAGTTCACGGTCGGAAGCCTACCCTCTAATAATGATGGGTTGGCAGGATAATCCTACAGTGCCTCTTGTTGTTTCAAAGGGTGGAGACAGTGCTTATGAGAAATCTCATACTCTATATGGAGCACTCAATATAGCCAGATTAGAAGTGGCTGAGGCAGGTACATTAACAACATTTAAAAGGTACTTAGACAGGTACATGGATAGGAAAGGTTCAGAAGGATAAGGGCCAAATGCAGACAAAAGAGACGTGCTTTGATGGGAATATTGGTTAGCATGGATTAAAGGGGCTGAAGGGTCTGTTTCCAATGCTGTATGACTCCATGAAATTCAAGCCACTTTCTGCCCCAGAACTTAAAAGGAGAAAACTTTCCAAATGCAAAGTACATTTGATCCTGACACATCCGTTGTAATTAGTCCCAAGGATAGAGATGCCAATTAAACACCAACTCTTCAGAGAAGGTAGAGATGAAGGTAGAATGATAGATTATAATTAGTTTAACACATTTTTAAGATTTGCATTTGGCTCTGATTCACTATCTAAATGAATGACAAAAGTGTGGCGATTTAATGCCTGCCAGAAAAATCAACAAAATTAGCTCACTGAAAGACAGAAGTTGTATTAACTTCCTCGAAAATGTTGTATTTGACTGTGCAAGCATTCATGAAAGGCAAGTTTTAAATGATGTATAAAGTTCTGTGCTTTCAAACCATCAGCTTACTATGTTGTTAACTGAAATGTTACCACCTTAATATTGATATTCAAAATTGAATATTGAAATATTGAGTACTTCCATATTGAATAATTAAATCAACTAAAATATTGAAATTGATAGCATCTGATAAGGTCTTTGGATGATAAAGCAAAAAGAAAAGTCACATTCATGCATCCATTCCCCTGTGATAAGCACAACAGATTTGATAGATACTGGAAACCCAGAGTAACCACACAAAATGCTGGGGAATCTAAGCGAGTCAGGCATCAGGCAGTATCTATGGAGAGGAGTAAAGAGTCAACGTTTTGGGCCAATAACCTTCATCGGGACTGGAAAGGAAGGGGGAAAAAGTCAGAATAAGAAGGTAGGGGGAGGGGAAGGAGAATAAGCTGGTAGATGATAGGTGAAGCCAGGTGAGGGGCAGGTAGGTGTGTGGGGAGGAGTGGGGATGCAGTGAGAAGCTGGGAGGTGATAAATGCAAATGGTAAAGGGCTGAAGGAGGAATCGGATAGGAGAGTAGTGTGTACATGGGAAGAAATAGAGGAGGAGGAGCATCAGAGGAATGTGATAGGTGGATGAAGAGAAGAGATAAGAGGGTAGCCATTATGACAAATGGAAAAGCAGAGAAGAGAGAAAGGGAGACTTACCGGAAGTTGGAGAAATCAATGTTTATGCCGTCGGGTTGGAGGCTACCCAGATGGAATATGAAATGTGGCTCCTCCAAACTGAGAGTGGCTTTACTATGGCAGTAGATGAAGCCATGGGCTGACATGTTGGAATGGGAATGGAGAGTGGAATTAAAATTGTTGCCCACCAAAAAATCCTCTTCGTTGCAAATCTAATCTAATGTGATAGAAGTGGTACAGAGATAGAAAGGCACAAAAAATGTATAAAACAATACTACATCCAGAAGATTAAAGTAGAAACATAAAAGGATGTATGTCAGCAAGACCAAAGAGCTGATTATTGACTTCAGGAGGAAGAAACCACAAGTCCATGAGCCAGTGCTAATCAGAGTAACAGAGGTGGAGAGGGTCAGTAACCTCTAACTCCTCAGTGCTGTTATTTTAGAGGACTTGTCCTCAGCCCAGCATGCAAGTGCAATTACGAAGAGAGTATGGTCGCCATCCACTTTCTTCGGAGATTGTGAAGATTCAGCTTGACATCTGAAACTTTGACAAACTTCTATAGATGTGTAGTGGAGAGTATACTGACTGGCTGCATCACAGCCTGGTACAGAAACACCAATGCCCATGAATGGAAAATCCTACAAAACATAGTGAACATGGCCAAGTCCATCACTGATAAAGCCCTGCTGACCACTGAGCACGTTACATAAAACCTTGTTGTAGCATCTATCATCAAGTCCTCCACCACCCAGCACATGCTCACTGTTGCCATTAGGAAGAAGGTACAGGAGCCTCAGGACTCACACCACCAGGTTAAGGAACAGTTACCCCTGCACCATCATGCTCTTGATCCAAAGGGGATAACTTCACTCAACTTCACTTACCTCTTCATTCAATGTTCAACAACCCATAGACTCACTTTCAAGGATTCTTCATCTCAGGTTCTCAATTTTTATTGTTTATTTATTATTATTATTATTATTATTATTTCATTCCTTTTATATTTGCACAATTTGCTCCCTTTTGCACATTGGTTGAAAGCCCAAATTGGAGCGGTCTTTCATTGACTCTATGATGATTATTATGGATTTATTGAGCATGCCTGCAAGAAAATAAATCTCAGGGCTTTATACAGTGACATATATATACTTTGATAATAATGTTACTTCGAACTTTTTGGATTTTGCTGTTCAAATAACAAATTAAATGGGAATAAAAATGTGCAAAGCAATTTTTCTTTACTGATTTCCAAGGATGAAGCTGCTTTGTCTCACAATAATAGATATTATTCCTCAAACACCTCACATAAGGCATTGGTCAGACCACATTTGGTGTATTGTGGGCTGTCTTTGGCCCCATTTCTAAGAAAGGATGCACTATTTTGGCAAGGATCCAGATGAGGTTTATGAGAATGATTCCGGGAATGAAAGGGTTAATATATAAGGAGCATATGATGGTTCTGGGCCTGTGCTCACTGGAGTTTAGAAGAATGAGGGGAGAATCTCATTGAAACCTACTGAACGGCTAGATTGAGTGGATGTGGAGAGGATGTTTCTAATAGTGGGAGAATCTAGAACCAGAAGGAACTGCCTCAGAACAGAAGACTGCCATAGAACAGAGAAGAGGAGGAATTTCTTTGGCCAGAGGCTGATGACTCTAGAATTCATCGCCACAGATAGCTGTGGTGGTCAGGTCATTGGGTATATTTAAAGCAGATATCGGCATGTTCTTGATCAGTAAGGACAACAAAAGTTATGAAAAGGAAGGAAGGAGAATGGGGTTGAAAGGAAAGTAAGTCAGCCAGGTCTGAATGGTAGAGCAGAGTCCATGGCCTGAATGAACTAATTCTGCTCCTGTTACTTATAGTCTTTGCATTGACCATGAAATCTTACATATGGACTCATATCAAGGAATCATCATCTCAATGACTACAGACCGGTGGCTTTGACCTCCCACATCATGAAGACCCTGGAGAGACTTGTTCTGGAGCTGCTCCAGCCTATGGTTAGGCCACACTTAGCTCCCCTCCAGTTCGCCCACCAGCCCCAACTAGGAGTTGAGGATGCCATCGTCTACCTACTGAACTGTGTCTACGCCCACCTGGACAAGCCAGCAAGCACAGTGAGGGTCATGTTTTTTGACTTCTTCAGTGCGTTGAACACCATCCGCCCTGCTCTGCTGGGGGAGAAGCTGACAGTGATGCAGGTGGATGCTTTCCTGGTGTCATGGATTATTGATTACTTGACTGGCAGACCACCGTACGTGTGCTTGCAACACTGTGTGTCTGACAGAGTGATCAGCAGCACTGGGGCTCCACAGGGGACTGTCTTGTCTGCCTTTCTCTTCACCATTTACACCTCGGACTTCAACTACTGTACAGACTCTTGCCATCTTCAGAAGTTTTCTGATGACTCTGCCATAGTTGGATGCATCAGCAAGGGAGATGAGGCTGAGTACAAGGCTACGGTAGGAAACTTTGTCACATGGTGTGAGCAGAATTATTTACAGCTTAATGTGAAAAAGACTAAGGAAATGGTGGTGGACCTGAGGAAGGCTAAGGCACCGGTGACCCCTGTTTCCATCCAGGGGGTCAGTATGGACATGATGGAGGATTACAAATACCTGGGGATACGAATTGACAATAAACTGGACTGGTCTAAGAACACTGAGGCTGTCTACAAGAAGGGTCAGAGCCATCTCTATTTCCTGAAGAGACTGAGGTCCTTCAACATCTGTTGGACAATGCTGAGGATGTTCTACGAGTCTGTGGTGGCCAGCGCTATCATGTTTGCTGTTGTGTGCTGGGGCAGCAGGCTGAGGGTAGCAGACACCAACAGAATCAACAAACTCATTCATAAGGCCAGTGATGTTGTGAGGATGGAACTGGACTCTCTGACGGTGGTGTCTGAAAAGAGGATG
Organism: Mobula hypostoma; assembly: GCF_963921235.1. Taxonomy (NCBI): domain Eukaryota; kingdom Metazoa; phylum Chordata; class Chondrichthyes; order Myliobatiformes; family Myliobatidae; genus Mobula; species Mobula hypostoma. The sequence continues at coordinate 63,025,887 of NC_086102.1, read as the reverse complement.
CTGTCTAAGTTGCATGCTATCTTGGACAATGTCTCCAATCCACTACATAATGTACTGGTTAGGCACAGGAGTACATTCAGCCAGAGACTCATTCCACCGAGATGCAACACAGAGCGTCATAGGAAGTCCTTCCTGCCTGCGGCCATCAAACTTTACAGCTCCTCCCTTGGAGGGTCAGACACCCTGAGTCAATAGGCTGGTCCTGGACTTATTTCCTGGCATAATCTACATATTATTATTTAATTATTTATGGTTTTATATTTCTATATTTATACTCTATTCTTGGTTGGGGTAACTGTAACGAAAATCAATTTCCCTCAGGATCAATAAAGTATGACTATGACTACGACTATGACTATGTTTACAGAGATTATTTACATAATCTTTGTAAAGGCTTTGAATATCCATCGTGCTTCCTCAAAACTCAAACAATCCAAGAACATCAGTGAAGAACTATGTCCATCATCACAAGATTGCTCTCCAAACTGACACTGTCTGAGGGAATATGGCAAAAAAATTTCCAAAAGCAGATATAATGCTTTTTATTCAAAATTCATTTCAGCTGCAGGATAGCAAGAAAACTTGTCCAATAGGAAAATATTTGTGTGAAGGACCATCATTTGAAGCACAGCGTGTTCCTTGTCAATCCAGTACTGGGCAATTTTTTTAAAGTAAGTTTTACATATGCTATTGAAACCACAATGTAGAAGACATTTATTAAAGATTTGAAATGTTAGGTCCTGATTAAAATCAAAGGAACTAGTAGCAGTCTATAGTGAAATGTATTTCCCTTATACCAATGCACTAAAGGCAACTGTGAATTTAATCTTTGCTGTCAACTTTCAAAAAGTGACACCCCAGAAACTGGAAGCTCGGCACATTTCTCTAGCTTTTATATGCACCTTTTTTGTTGGGAGTGGTACTGTGTTGCAGGGGCCAGCTTGGGAGAGAAGTATTTTGTGAGTGTTAAAATCAAGTCCTTTTCTCTTTTGCATCAGTGACTGAATCAATAATGACCTAATTCACACCTTTCAAAATATTCATTTGCAAGTGTTATTTGCAAACTGCACTTTGAGAATGCAGACTGAAGTGTCTTTGGTTCTCGGGTGGAGATGAAACAGCATTACAGTGATATTGATTGAGCAGGCTTGCTTGACATTGAAAGACTGGGTCAGTCATGGGCCCACTGATTGAGATTATGGTTTGCATGAATTCATACAGTCATGGAGTCAGAGTAATACAGCACAGAAATAGGCCCTTTGGCCCATCAGGACTGTTCCAAACTTATTCTGCATAGTGTCATCGACCCACATCTGGACCATAGCCCTCCCAACCATGTACTTATCCACTGGCAGAGTTTTACAGAGATTCAGAAGCTGTGCTAGCACATATTGCCTGTGTTACAAACCTATCGACTGTGATCTGGACAATGCATGGGTTTTATCATATTTTCTTACCTCACTCTCACTTTCTAATATTTTCCTCACATTGCCCGCCCACACATTTCTATGGAAGGAGCTTGCAGCCAAACTTCCTCTATAAACCTCTGGTTAGGCCACACTTGGAGTACTGTGTCCAGTTCTGGTCACCTCACTATAGGAAGGATGTGGAAGCATTGGAAAGGGTATAGAGGAGATTTACCAGGATGCTGCCTGGTTTAGAGAGTATGCGTTATGATCAGAGATTAAGGGAGCTAGGGCTTTACTCTTTGGAGAGAAGGAGGATGAGAGGAGACATGATAGAGGTGTACAAGATAATAAGAGGAATAGATAGAGTGGATAGTCAGCGCCTCTTCCCCAGGGCACCACTACTCAATACAAGAGGACATGGCTTTAAGGTAAGGGGTGGGAAGTTCAAGGGGGATATTAGAGGAAGGTTTTTACTCAGAGAGTGGTTGGTGCGTGGAATGCACTGCCTGAGTCAGTGGTGGAGGCAGATACACTAGTGAAGTTTAAGAGACTACTAGACAGGTATATGGAGGAATTTAAGGTGGGGGGTTATATGGGAGGCAGGGTTTGAGGGTCGGCACAACATTGTGGGCCGAAGGGCCTGTAATGTGCTGTACTATTCTATGTTCTATGTTCTATGTTCCTGTGCTGGTATCAATCTGCTCAGTCTTTCCAATCTGCAGCAATAAAACAACATGTGGCTGAACTTAGAAATGCACCAACAAAAGCTTCAATAAACTCTCCAAGGCATAGATCTGTCCATGCTATTTAGAGATAAGTGTAGAGTAGGACCTTCTAGTCAGCAAACTCTGATTTAATCCTAGCATAATCATGGGTCAATTTACAATGGCAAATTAACCTACTAACCGGTAGTTCTTTGGACTGCGGGAGGAAACCAGAGCACAAAGAAGGACGCCACTCATTCCACGGGAAGGACATACAAACTCCTTACAGAGGATGCCAGTATTGAACTCTGAACTCCGATACCCTGAGCTGTAATAACATCATGCTAACCACTATGCTACCATGGCGGCTTGTTCTTCTCTAACAGTTTTATAGACAAGTTAGCAAAGTATGACATCAGAAATGGTGATAACATTCATCAGCCAAGCAAAGAGAAGACCTTTAGTAAGGCCTTTGACAAGGTCCCACATGGGAGGTAGGTTAGTTCAGAAGGTTCAGACACTAGGTATCCATGGAGAGGTTGTAAACTGGATTCAAAATTGGCTGTGTGGGAGAAGACAGAGAGTGGTAGTGGATGATAGCTTCTCAGACTGGAGGCCTGTGACTGGTGGTGTGCCTCAAGGATCTGTGCTGGGACCATTGTTGTTTGTTGTCTATATCAATGATCTAGATAATAATGTGGTAAATTGGAGCAGCAAGTTTGCTGATGACACTAAGATTGGAGGCGTTGTGGACAGGGAGGAAGGATTTCAAAGCTTGCAGAGGGATCTGGACCTACTGGAAAAAATGTGCCAGAAAATGGCAGATGGAATTTAATGCAGACAAGTGTGAGGTGTTACATTTTGGAAGGACAAATCAAGGTAGGATATACACAGTAAATGGTAGGGCACTGAGGAGTGCAGAGGAACAACGATCTGGGAGTTCAGATACATAGTTCCCTGAAAGTGGCACCATAGGTAGACAGGGATGTAAAGAAGACTTTTGGCATCCTGGCATTCATTAATCAAAGTATTAGGTATAAGAGTTGGGATGTTATGGAGAGGTTGTATAAGACATTGGTGAGGCCAAATTTGAAGTATTGTGTTCAGTTCTGGTCACCGAACTATAAGAAGGATATCAGTAAGATTGAAAGAATGCAGAGAAGATTTACTAGGATGTTGCCGGGTCTTCAGGAGTTGAGTTACAGGGAAAGATTGAACAGATTAGGACTTTATTCCTTGGAGTGTAGAAGAACGAGGGGAGATTTGATAGAGATTTATAAAATTATGAGGGGTATAGACAGAGTAAATGCGAGTAGGCTCTTTCCACTTAGATTAGGAGAGATAAATACCAGAGGATATGGCTTTAAGGTGAAAGGGGAAAGGTTTAGGGGGAACACTGGGGGAACTTCACTCAGAGAGTGGTGGGAGTGTGGAACGAGCTGCCAACTGTCGTGGTAAATGTGGGCTCATGCTTAAGTTTTAAGAATAAATTGGATAGGTACATGGATGGGAGAGGTCTGGAGGGTTATGGACTAGATGCAGGTCAATGGGACTAGCAGAATAATGTTTTGGCACAAACTAGAAGGGCTGAATGGCCTGTTTTCTGTGCTGTAGTGTTCTCTGGTTCTCATAAGAAACTAGAAAGACTAAACTAGTACCTACATTTCACTTTTTAACCATTTTAAGGAAAGTTTAAGAGGAATATACAAGTCAAATGCAGGTAAATGGGACCAGCTTACAGGGGCATCTTGCTTGGTATGGATGAGTTTATGTGCCTGTTTATATGATGTATGAAAGCAAGATTAAAACAGAGGTGAAATGTGTAATATTTTCAAGCCATAGTATTTGTATATATGTAAATTTGTTTTATAGGCCAGGAGAGCCAATGATCACATATTCACTGGACAAGCAAATTTACTTCTTTAGTTTTTTATTTCCAACATGCATTGAACAAATGAGCCTTGACATCTTTTCATTTTGATGTCCTTTCCCTTCTATACCACAGGCAGACGCCAAGGAGATGGGAATTTAATGGCTTGATAAGAGGTTTTTCTGTCGGTTGAATCAGAGTGCCACAGAGAATACAATGTACAATTTTTTGTAATTGCTGATTCAGCAGTATTAGAGCCTATTTTGATAAAATCAACCATTCTAAATTTCCCTCCCTTCAAATGATCAATTACCCTCACCACTTATGGCTCCCTTTTTAAAAGTGTTTCATGGACTTGATAAATTGATTGGAGTATGGTTTTGATATGCCTTTGTGATAAAATGGTCAAGGAACAATTAGCTGCATCAGAACTCCATGCCAATTGCACCTCTGCCACTTTATTAATCAAAACAGTTATTCAAAAACTTTCAATTAGCTCACGTGGAAGCTGCTACCATAACGGTAATCATATCAAATTTTGTAAAAATCAGCAGTTTGAGGAAATTAACTTGTCAAGAGCTCTTCAAAAATGTGACATTATCCCTTTAAGCCTAGAAATGCTTTAAAACCAATTTAAAAATTTGAAAGTGTGCCTTCATGCACGTATCAAAGTGTAAGCTATCAGTATGTCAATTGTGAAGAATATTCTCAATGCTAACATTAACTCCTCTCAGGCCAGGAATAATATTAGCCAAGGGAGACTACAGCTTCTTATCCTGAAAAATCTATGAGCCATCAGTAATAAAATCACAAATCAGAGAATTCCTAAGCAATGAACATTCCAGCTCAAAATCTCAGCATAAACCTCAATATACCATTACGGGAATAACATTCCATAATTCATTTTTGAGCTACAGGAAAGACTGATGTTTGCAGTCCATTCTTAAATTCCCTTGAAGTGGTAATAGTGAGCTCTCTAACTGAATGGAATTCACTCATGTGGTGAAGGTAATTCCAAGGCATGTTGGGATTAAATTCGGTTCAAATCCAATATGGGTCTTGGAGCTTAGTAAAATAGAGGGCTATGGGTAACCTTAGGTAATTTCTAAGGTAAGGACATGTTCGGCACAGCTTTGTAGGCCGAAGGGCCTGTACTGTGCTGTAGGTTTTCTACGTTTCTATGATATATCTATGATAGTGGGAAGGAAGAATGAAAGAACAAGTAGTGACCTTCTTACATACTTTCTTCTTTACAGTTTTGAAACTCACCATGAAAGCAGTATGAGGGAGATGCTGATATCAAAACACCCTTCATTACACTGGATAACTACACTTGGAATATTCTATGCTGTTCTGGTTGCCACACTAAAGGATGGCGGCTTAAAAAGGTGTGCAGAAGAGATTCATGAGAATGCTGCCTGGAACAAAGAGCTTAGTAATAAGGAAAGATTGGATAGGTTGGGGTTGTTCTCAATGGAGCAAAGAAGGCTGAGGGGTGACCTCAGGGATGTTCATAAAATTATCAGGGTCTTTTTTCAAAAGGAAAGAGTCTGAAACAGAACAATATAGACTCAAAGTGAGAGAAGTTTTAAAGGGAATCTAAAAGGCAAGCTTTTCAGGTTGACAGTGTTGTTAAGAAGGCATATGTTGTACTGTATTGGCCTTCATCAACCGTGGGATTGAGTTCAAGAGCCGTGAGGTAATGTTACAGCTATATAAGACCTTAGCTAGACTCCACTTGGAGTACCGTGTTCATTTCTGGTCACCTCACTACAGGAAAGATGTGGATACTATAAAGAGAGTGCAGAGGAAATTTACAAGGATGTTGCCTAGATCGGAGAACATGTCTTATGAGAATTGATTGAGTGAACTTGGCCATTTCTCCTTGGTGCAAGGGAGGATGAGAGGTGACCTGATAGAAGTGAATAAGATGATGACAGGCATTGATCGTGTGGATAGCCACATGCTTTTACCCAGGGCTGAAATGGTAACACGAGGGGGCATAGTTTTAAGGTGTTTGGCAGTAGGTACAAGGAGGAGGTCAGAGTTAAGTTTTTCACACAGAGAATGGTGGGTGTGTGGAATGCACTGCCAGCGAAGGTGGTGAAGGCAGATCCTATAAGGTCTTTTTAGAGACTTTCAGATATGTATATGGAGCTTAGAAAAATAGAAGGCTATGCGGTAGGAAACTTCTAGGCAGCTTCTAGAGTAAGTTACATTGTTGGCACAATATTGCTGGCTGAAGGGCCTGTAATGTGCTGTAGATTTTCTATGTTTCTATATTTCTTCATAGATGGTAGTGGTCAAATAGAACAAGCTCCAGAGGTGGTGGAAGAAGAAGGTAATGTAATGGCATTTTACGAAAAAACATTAGGGGAGAAAGGAATAACTGGAATTGTTCAGAAATCTTGCTCTTTCTTTGATGTTGCATGCAATTTTTTTTGTGTTCTAGCTTCACCAGATTGGTACCTTAACTTCAGGTATTGCCCATGCTATTCCTGACATTCTCCCCACTTGCTCATTACATTATGATTGTTTGTAAAGGATATCCTAGGGTATACATTAAACTGGAATACAATTGCATTCCCGCTGATGGCACAGGTGCTCTCAAAAGTGCTACATCTAGTCGCTGTATCTGTTCTGATTCTAACCTATATCTGTCTCCTTTAGTACAAATGTAGTGCCACATAACACAATGAAGGATATCCCTCGGGTGAAAGTGGGTCAATGAATATTTGGTGTTCATGTCTCTCTGCAATACAAAGGAAGATTAAACAAGATCAGGTGGGTTTTCTCCTCATCCAGGTACTCCCACTTCTTGCTCCAGTTGTAGTAAGGAGCCTTACTACAGATTTCACTGGCTTAATTAGCCACAAGCCTAGTATTTCAACCATTGAAGAAAGAGACCTGAAAAAGTAGTTCTCTGTAAATTTACTCATCAGAGATCAGTTGCTCTCTTTTTGCACTACTTATTGAATTTAATTTTTAATATATATTTCTCATTGCAATTTAAAGTTTTTGCTCATGTATTTCACTGTACTGCTGCCGTAAAACAAACTTCACAACATACATCAGTGATATTAAACCTGATTCTGATTGACGAATGTTTGCATCCCAGAATACCTCCAGAATTCAACACGATGATTTAAAAATAACTTTATTGCCTACTGTTGCTGCACCAACTGCCTCTCGTGGAAAAAGATATTGGTCATGGCAGTTTGGTGAAAGGTTAAATTGTTTCCATTGAAGGCAACCCTGAAAGGTAGATGAAGAACCAAGGTGGTCAACTTTGTAAATTCTGAGGCCCAAGGTGTGACTGGATTTCCTCCCACGTTCCAAAGACGCACAGGTGAGTAGGTTAAATGGTCACATGTGTATAACTGGATGGCTCAGGCTGGAAGGGCCTGGTAGTCTGCCATATCGCTAAATTAAAAAACAATAAAAACAGCTTTCTTTTTGATGATTAGAAATGCACACGTATCATAGGTAGTTTTATTTGAACATTAATATGTAACCTTAATAAGGGATAAAATGCTTTGAAATATCATAATTGCCCTGTAGAGAAACCTCCAGCCATTGGCTATTAAATCCTACAGCCAATAATAATAACAGCAATAGACTCCGATAATAATACATTAATGCCAGTGATCTGCTAACCTTGGAATTTGTTTATGGTCTGAAGAATCACACATTTACTGATGCATAGTACAGTTATTTAGATTATTTGTTTGGTTCCTTTTCACATCTACAATAAGCAAGGGAAAGTAACTATTTTCCAGCATCTTCCACTTCTCTCTCCAGTACTGAAAAAGTCTCTTGGCCCAAAATGTCGACAGTTTCATCATTTCCATAGTTGCTGCCGGACCTACTGAGTTCCTCCAGTGTTCTATGAGTGTTGCTTTCAACTTTCAGGGTCTGCAGAATATCTCATGTTTATGAATGTCAGATATTTTTTTTCCCTTTTCCCTCTGTACTTTTTCCCCAGTAAAGTGTATCCGATTTGTTTCTCCAGCAGAGCTAACACAGACATCAAGGCACATTTTCACCCTGTGGTTTTCATTTCTGTCAGTAACATCAGCATAAGCTGCCACATGTCCATCAACTGCAGCCGCTCCCCTGTACCTATGTTGCTCCAGTGACCTCCTCTTAGAGTCCAAATAGGCTGTGTGCCCTTCCACAAGATTCCCATTTTCTAGCCTGGTAAATCCACCTGCTGATTATGCGTTGGGCTAATACAGCCGACCTTATTAAAATGCGCATGAGAAATCGACTGCACAGAAAAATAATAATGCTCTATATTACATTAGCTGAATAATTTTAAATTGATTTTCTTATGTACGGTACTTGTAATTTTAATTTAACCAAAAATTGCCGTATGTCCATGAACTGCCAAGAAATTTACAAACACATAGTAGCCCCAATCATATTGATAGCTTTGACAGCCCATGGAATCTGCAAGGATATGGTCTCAGCAGCTGTCATGCCAGTTTCTGTTTGCAGCCACTCCTGTGCCTGAGATGGCCATTATGTCCACTGGGCCTCTCCTCAATGCCAGGAGTCGGAATGGCAATTTCATGACAATGAAATGTCTGCTACATAAATAATCTCATAACTGGAGAACCGTCTCGATGTAACTGCAAGCATCTCCATCTATAAGGTCAACACTTTTGAGGGTTGTATTCCATAGTCAATAGTCACTCTACATGCTCAAACTCAAGAGTCCTCTTCAATGGTCACAGAGTCCAGCACAGGAGTGGTAATTCAAGCAAGCTTCCCATTACTTACAGTGGACAGTGCAGTCCACCAAAATATGCTGGTTTGATCTGGTGCTTATTCACTGGTTACAGAGGTGCTAAGCTGCAAAATGACCAAAGCACTTGTAGATTTGTGTTATTTGTATAAATGGATTTCATTAGCATTTTCAAAGGGTATTTCTCATTATTACATTAAATACTATTATTTACAATGAAATTGATTAATGGCTTGAATGGCTTTTAATATAGATTTAACTATTTTGAATCTTCCTGATATTTAACTAAGCCAGCAGGGCTTACTCTGCCCTTTCTCCAGCACCCCACCGTCCCCATCCCACCTACATAATAGAAAGCACGATTAACAAAGAGGGGGTTACTGTACAGATCGAGGCATTCCACAACCCTAGGAAAATACAGTATAGCATGCAGTTACCTTACTTATGCCCCTCATGACAATACAGTACACCTCCACTACCATGTCTACCTGTGACATAACTTGTCATTGAAACATGTACTTGTCCTCCACGGACCCTCAGTTCTAAAATACTTCCCAGGACCCTACCATTCACTGTGAAGTCCCTACTTGGATTTGGCTCACTAAATTGTGACACCTCACACCAAATTAAACTCTATTTGCCATTCTTCAGCGCATGAACTTAGCTGATTAAAATCCCCTTGCAATTTTGATGACCTTCTTCATTGTCGCAAAAAGTATAGATAATATCTATATCGTGATATATGTATCACATCCATATCCAACTAGAAATTACAGGAGGGGGGAATGGAGTGTGTTTGCAAAAAAAAAGACAAATTTACTCTGTAAAAGTGCTCAGCTCACTGATTTTTTTTTTGTTCTGTTAGGTGATATTAGTCAGTTCAAATTGGCAACATCTCCTTCACAATTTTCATCAGCACAGGTTTACCACAAGGCTGTGTACTTAGTCCCCTGCGCTACTCGTTTTACACTTATGACAGTGGGGCTAAGCCACTCCGGTGCCATATTCAAGTTTGCTGATGACACCACTGTCATAGGTCAAATCAAAGGTGGTGACGGATCAGCATTTAGCTGGCAGACTGAAAATTTGGCTCAGTGGTACACAACAACAACCTCTATTCAATGTCAGCAAGACCAAGGAGCTGATTATTGACATCAGGAAGAAGAAACCGGAGGACCATGAGCCAGTTCCCATCGTGGGATCAGAGGTGGAGAGGGTCATCAACTTTAAATTCCTCAGTGTTATCATTTCAGAATACACAAGTACAATTATGAAGAAAGGAATGCCTCTCCTTCTTTAGACATTTGTGAAGATTCTGCACGACATCTAAAGTTTTGACAAACTTCTATAGATAAGTGGTGCATCACAGCCTGGTGTGGAAACACTAATGTCCTTAATACAAAAAGTAGTGGATTATGCCTGGTCCATCACAAGTAAAGCTCTCCCTACTATTGAGCACATCTGTGGGGAACACTGTAGGAAAGCAGCATCCATCATCTGGACCTCCACCACACAGGTCATGCTCTCTTCTCACTGCTACCATCAGGGAGGATGTACAGGAGCCGTAGGATTCTCACTACCAGCTTTATGAACAGTTATAACCCCTCAGCCATCAGGTTCTTGAAACAGAAGGAATGACTTCACTCACCCCATCACTGAACTGTTTCCACAACCTACAGACTCACATTCAAGAACTCTTCATCTCACGTTCTTGACACTTATTGCTTATTTATTTATTGTTATTATCCTTTCTCCTTTCATATTTGCACAGTTTGTTGTCTTTTGGACATTGGTTGTTTGTCCATACTGTTGGGTGAGGTCTATCATTGATTCTATTGTGGCTCTTGGATATACTGAGTATGCCCACAAGAAAACAAATCTCAGGGTTGTATATGGTGACATATACATCCTTTGATAATAAATTTGCTTTGAACTTCTTGGTAGGGTCAGCATTATTGACACAGATAACATTGTTTCCTCAGAAACATACACTGTAATTCTTCTCCTTCAGAACCTGAGTACATTTGTACAATGGGAACATACCATAATTGCTGCTTCCTAAAAAACAACTGCTGACACACAACAAACAACAGGAATTCTGCAGATGCTGGAAATTCAAGCAACACACATAAAAGTTGCTGGTGAACGCAGCAGGCCAGGCAGCATCTCTAGGAAGAGGTGCAGTCGACGTTTCAGGCCGAGACCCTTCGTCAGGACTAACTGAAGGAAGAGTGAGTAAGGGATTTGAAAGTTGAAGGGGGAGGGGGAGATCCAAAATGATAGGAGAAGACAGGAGGGGGAGGGATGGAGCCAAGAGCTGGACAGGTGATAGGCAAGAGGGATACGAGAGGATCATGGGACAGAAGGTCCGGGAAGAAAGACAAGGAGGTGGGGGGGTACCCAGAGGATGGGCAAGGGGTATATTCAGAGGGACAGAGGGAGAAAAAGGAGAGTGAGATAAAGAATGTGTGTATAAAAATAAGTAACAGATGGGGTACGAGGGGGAGGTGGGGCATTAGCGGAAGTTAGAGAAGTCAATGTTCATGCCATCAGGTTGGAGGCTACCCAGACGGAATATAAGGTGTTGTTCCTCCAACCTGAGTGTGGCTTCATCTTTACAGTAGAGGAGGCCGTGGATAGACATGTCAGAATGGGAATGGGATGTGGAATTAAAATGTGTGGCCACTGGGAGATCCTGCTTTCTCTGGCGGACAGAGCGTAGATGTTCAGCAAAGCGGTCTCCCAGTCTGCGTCGGGTCTCGCCAATATATAAAAGGCCACATCGGGAGCACCGGACTCAGTATATCACCCCAGTCGACTCACAGGTGAAGTGTTGCCTCACCTGGAAGGACTGTTTGGGGTCCTGAATGGTGCTGACACACAAGTTGTTTTTGGTGCTAGATGTCACCCGGTGATTAAGTGAACGCATCTACCTTCTGTTCATGAAATGTATGAGACTAGAGTAAATCACACCAAATCCACCATGCCCCAGTCTTTCTGCTTGAGGAAATCCCACAACCCAATCAGGCCTACGCAACCATCCAGACTGTGCCACCAACTCACAGTAACAATCGCAAAGGGTTTGCAGGATAATGCTGGTCTTCTCCAGTGTGCAATGGATTTTTATTTGCAGGAGAAAGCGAACAGGAACACTTCCACGTGAAAAACGCATGCTGATATATTTTGTGTATAACAATTCTTGTTACGTAGATTCCCCAAACATGTGACAGCATCTCCGGACTATAAGTAATGAAGATAAAATACTTCTGATCTATTTAGACCCAGGTGCAGTATTTCATGGAATAAAGCTGGAGCTTCCTGCTCTGTCTACTGTCCTATTTACAAGACAGTTGAACACTATTGTGTATAACAGAGCAAATTACCGAAGGGGAAAAGTTCCCCAAAATGTGTGTGCAATTTTGCTGTGAGTATTCAACACCACAGGATCATAGCACGCAAAAAGTAGCCCTTGCGGCCCATCTCATCCATGCCATTTATGACTCTATTTCCGTTTGTTCACATTAAGCCCACATACCTCTCTGTATTTCCTATCAAAGTACTTGTCCAAACACCTTTCAGACATTGCAACAACAACTGCCTCCACACTACCTCCTCTGGCCAGTCATTTCAAATCCCCTGTGCATGAAACATACCCCTCAGATTGCCTTTAATTGCTGCCCTTCAACTTAAACCTGTGCAGTTTTAGATCCTCTTGCCCTGGATAAAAGATCCTGACTACATATCTTTGGGGCTGAAGGGTGACTTATGGAGATTTACAAAATTATAAACCTCCATAATTTACCCTTAAGCCCCTACCTTCCAGTGAGGATAAACCTACCCTATCTGATCTTTCATTTTGACAATAGCTCTCAATTCCAGGCAATATCCTGGTGGATCTCTTCTGCATTCTCTCTATACCTGTAGCGACCACATCTTTCACAATGTCTGGTGACCACAACAGTGTGTCGTCATGGAGTGTTAGAACACAGAGACCAACTCATTCCTGTCCTCCAGCCTTCCTGAGCAGTTAGCCCGTTATCTCTCTAAATCTTTCCAATACACTATCCTGTCAACATGTTTTTCTTTAATTTATAGTTTAACCCACCTCTACACTTTCTCACGCAGCTGATTCCATGTGTCTATAACCTCACAGTGTGAATAACTTGCCACGCGCATCCCCTTTAAATCATGCCCCTCTCACTTTAACCCTCATCCTTGAATGTATAAAGATAGTTTAAGCAACTTTAATTGTTTCTGACATGTCTCTGTGGATCAACATTATTTACAAAATCCGAGAAAGCCTTGGTTATCGGCCTCCTGTTAAAGAACTTTGGGTTAAATGGCTGCTTAAGCTTCACATCATTGGAGGAACAGGAACACCACACGACCCCACCCCCCTGAAGGACAGATACATTCCAGATGGAAATCACCACCTTTATTTAAACCTTTGCAGGGTATTGGCTCAAGCTTCATGGCTGTAAAGGTACCAATCCACTTGTTTCAAAGCTGTTGGGCTCTTCTTATGTGTCCCTTTTACACTGAAGCAATTCCAGCAGCTTGAGATGTGATGTTAATCACACAATAGAGAGTAGTACAATCAGTAACAACAATAAAAATCACTGTTGAATATGTTCAGTGGCCATTATATTCATGCATGATCTACTTTAAGGCCAATTATGAATCCCCAAGCAACTGTAGATATGGCCCCAAATTGCGAAAATGTAATGACATTCAGCATACCCTGAAGGGAAATGAATATTAACCCACTTTCTCAGTGGGTATCTGCCTCACAAGTATTTTCTCAGGTGATTTGTATTCACAATGTCCTAATTTATCCATAGCTGCTACTAAAATAATTTAGTGGAAAGACAAATAACCTAGGTGAAGCAACAAAGTTCTAGAAATTTGGCTCTCTAACTTTATAGCAAGAAACTTATACAGAGATAAAAACAACCGGAATGCAAACATTTAAGGGCTAACACTGTGGCGGAGAGCTTGAGCTTCAAATAAAAATCAAAATTTCATTAAAAGAGTTTCATGCTTTACAATAATCCAGTGAGTATATCAAGTCAGGACCAAGATTAATAAGTAATAATTGCCTTAGGTAGATGATTTTCTAAACCAACAGGACTACGGAAGGTTGTTGAATGACTTTGGTGCTACCCTTAGTTCTGCTTTCTCAGTAATTGGACTGCTTTCTTCAAGGAAGCAGAAATACAAGCTCTAGCCCCTCATGTCAGTCCTGCCATTCAATTAGATCATGGCTATTTTAGATCTTAATATCATCTGTAATATTCTCATCCTTGCCCAATAGAGACCAATTTTCAGTCCTGAAATTCACAATTGGCCAAGTCTCAACATTTCACAGGAATTTTATAAAAGTACTTAATGACAATATCTTACAATGGTTCAGATTGAGAAATATTATCATTAACTACAAGATATTCTGTAAACACTAGAAATCCAGAGTAACGCACACAAAGTGCTGGAGGAGCATAGAACATCAGCACATTAGAGATAATAACCCTCAGTCTGTACGACTGAGAGATATTAGCACTGACTTTATGACTTCAAGCTCCCCCGTTGGTAAAAACAGTGTATTTCTTTCACCTTTGATTCAATACATGCTCTTACACATCTCAGTTCAATCACCCTTTATTCTTCCATACTGAAGAAAAACAACCATCATTGCCTTAGACTGCCCAGACCACTTCTATTCTCTCCATCACATTGTACTTCGAACTTCATATCCCCTCCTCACCAAGGATGCCAACTTCAACCCACAAATAGCAACACCTACTTCCATCCCTCAACTTTGCTGCACGTTGCTGAAACTTGTGTTTGTTACCTCCGCACTTGATAAACCAGTGATACCTTTCCCAGAGTTCCAAATACCACACTTTCCAGTCGTTTGAAACTGCTAGAGGCTTTCTATCATGCATCTTGATGAGCATCCAACTTCATCATATTGAAGTTTTCTATGGGCCTATTTGAACCTTTTCCTTTTAATCCTCTTGGTTTAATTTCTGCCATCTCTAGTCCTGTAAATTTTGCCCCTTTTTCACCCCTTCTCCTTGCTCCACTTTTGATACCCAATTCTGCACTTTAAAATTCCATTCCACCATGACAATTAATTTCCTTCTTGAAGCTTTTAATTCCCTCTTTAATTTGCATGCTGAACTCTGCAACCTCTTGAATATACACTGAATTATTTCAGAGTTGACTTTGGGAAAGAAACTGATTATTTGAGAAACAATCCCTCAAGCAATGAAGCCTCTGTTCAATCTATTGGCTGGGCTTGAAAATATACATTTACCCTTTTTTTCTGAAATACAATTTGAAGGAGAGGTTTCTACTGAAATGCAAATATTTCTTCATGAAAATGTGGGACACAAGTTTAATCCTCAACTTGCAAAATCAATGATGATGTATTAGTTTATGTAAAATGGTCACACAATGCATGATATCCTATTTTACTCTGTATTAAATATGAAGATGTGAGTGGAAATCAGTTACTAAAATGCTTCAATGAACTTAAATAAATAGAAGTTTTGTAGTAACCATAGTAAATCATGTAGGCCATATCAAAGTACAATTAAAGTAGCAAATCATGCAAGATTTCCTTTTTTTTCAGATTTCATTCATAAGAAAGTGTTTCCTTCGACAATAGACTTGCATTCAAAAATGATTTCCAACTCGTTTTTTATAAAAAGCAGAATTAGCCAGTTTAGGAGTCACTCACAATAAAGAAACTTAAGTATTCTTTGATTCTACCGATCTGTAGAGCCATCAGCAGTGGTCGGTCTGTTTTAATCAGTAAGTCTCACTTACTGGCAATGGCATGGATGCTCATGACAGTTTGAAAAAGAATACAAAGTGTTAGATCTGTCCATGTTTTGGATGAGAAAATCGATTAGATTTTCACAAAGTTGACTGCATAATCAAATACCATTGCTTTTTCAGCATGGAACACTGGTCCACCTTAGCTATAATCAAACACGAATGAATGCAAGAAACAAGATTTTTTATACACTATTTAATATCTCTCTGATTTGAATAAAATAAAAATCTTGCTAAAAAATCCAAGCGTACAGAATTTGGTCAAAGATTTTACAGATATCTAAGGAAAGCTTTTTGATTCTAGAAAGATGCATTAATGCTACAGAATACGACATGCATCTGACAGAAGAACACAAATGACATTCTGAAGTGCTTGTCTGAAAACTTCCTTCCTCTAAGAAAGAAGCTCTAAAAAGTTAAAAACCCAAGTGAATAGACATTTTAATTGCAAGAAAGCAATACGTATACAATCCCTAGTTTTGTACTGCATGATTCTAAGTCTGAAACTTTTTGTTCCTTTTTTATAAGGATTTGGGCTGTGAAATCAACTATCTGTTAATCACTAAGTCTTTAAGTGATCTAGTACCCATAGAGCATCTGAATATGTACAGACTTTGTCAAAACTTACTCCCTTACTTTCATTTAGGTGCAACATCCATTTGTGTTTACTGACAAGTGACGCTTGTATGCAGAAACTGCAAATGAAAGGAAAATACTCATGTCGGTCACACACCTCTACAAGACCAGGCAGTGTAACCGACTTGTTTCCCTCTCCCAATTAAACACAAAATGAACTGACTGGGTCACACAATGCTCTACTCAGATTATCAGCCCTTTAAAATAATAAGCTAACGTGAGGATTGCAAAATTTATTCTTCTGAGCAAACACTCAGCAACTATACTTCAAAATGTATATAAAGAAATGTAAAATTCATGTTCTTGGAGCTAAGGGAACTATTTAATTAGATAAATTGGACAAGGTGTAAATCAGGTTACATAAAGAAAATCACCTGCAGCAATTTCTCCAGCAGATTTTGAAATGGAAGACAGATGAGAGCTTTTCCTTTTATAAACATCTTATGATGCCATATATATATTTCTGTTTCAGGGAGAATTTACACAAAATAAATCAACTTATAGATGAAAAATCAGGCTTCAATTATACCGGTGCCTAAGAAGAACATGGATACCTGCCTCAATGACTATCATCCAGTAACACTTATATCCACAATGATAGAAACATAGAAACATAGAAAATAGGTGCAGGAGTAGGCCATTCGGCCCTTCGAGCCTGCACCGCCATTTATTATGATCATGGCTGATCCTCCAACTCAGAACCCCGCCCCAGCCTTCCCTCCATACCCCCTGACCCCCATAGCCACAAGGGCCATATCTAACTCCCTCTTAAATATAGCCAATGAACTGGCCTCAACTGTTTCCTGTGGCAGAGAATTCCACAGATTCACCACTCTCTGTGTGAAGAAGTTTTTCCTAATCACGGTCCTAAAAGGCTTCCCCTCTATCCTCAAATTGTGGCCCCTCGTTCTGGACTTCCCCAACATCGGGAACAATCTTCCTGCATCTAGCCTGTCCAATCCCTTTAGGATTTTATACGTTTCAATCAGATCCTCCCTCAATCTTCTAAATTCCAACGAGTACAAGCCCAGTTCATCCAGTCTTTCTTCATATGAAAGTCCTGCCATCCCAGGAATCAATCTGGTGAACCTTCTTTGTACTCCCTCTATGGCAAAGATGTCTTTCCTCAGATTAGGGGACCAAAACTGCACACAATACTCCAGGTGTGGTCTCACCAAGGCCTTGTACAACTGCAGTAGTACCTCCCTGCTCCTGTACTCAAATCCTCTCGCTATAAATGCCAGCATACCATTCGCCTTTTTCACCGCCTGCTGTACCTGCATGCCCACTTTCAATGACTGGTGTATAATGACACCCAGGTCTCGTTGCACCTCCCCTTTTCCTAATCGGCCACCATTCAGATAATAATCTGTTTTCCTATTTTTGCCACCAAAGTGGATAACTTCACATTTATCCACATTAAATTGCATCTGCCATGAATTTGCCCACTCACCCAACCTATCCAAGTCACCCTGCATCCTCTTAGCATCCTCCTCACAGCTAACACTGCCACCCAGCTTCGTGTCATCTGCAAACTTGGAGATGCTGCATTTAATTCCCTCATCCAAGTCATTAATATATATTGTAAACAACTGGGGTCCCAGCACTGAGCCTTGCGGTACCCCACTAGTCACCGCCTGCCATTCTGAAAAGGTCCCGTTTATTCCCACTCTTTGCTTCCTGTCTGCTAACCAATTCTCCACCCACACCAATACCTTACCCCCAATACCGTGTGCTTTAAGTTTGCACACTAATCTCCTGTGTGGGACCTTGTCAAAAGCCTTTTGAAAATCCAAATATACCACATCCACTGGTTCTCCCCTATCCACCCTACTACTTACATCCTCAAAAAATTCTATGAGATTCGTCAGACATGATTTTCCTTTCACAAATCCATGCTGACTTTGTCCGATCATTTCACCGCTTTCCAAATGTGCTGTTATCACATCCTTGATAACTGACTCCAGCAGTTTCCTCACCACCGACGTTAGGCTAACCGGTCTATAATTCCCCGGTTTCTCTCTCCCTCCCTTTTTAAAAGATGGAGTTACATTAGCCACCCTCCAATCCTCAGGAACTAGTCCAGAATCTAATGAGTTTTGAAAAATTATCACTAATGCATCCACTATTTCTTGGGCTACTTCCTTAAGCACTCTAGGATGCAGACCATCTGGCCCTGGGGATTTATCTGCCTTCAATCCCTTCAATTTACCTAACACCACTTCCCTACTAACATGTATTTCGCTCAGTTCCTCCATCTCACTGGACCATCTGTCCCCTACTATTTCTGAAAGATTATTTATGTCCTCCTTAGTGAAGACAGAACCAAAGTAATTATTCAATTGGTCTGCCATGTCCTTGCTCCCCATAATCAATTCACCTGTTTCTGTCTGCAGGGGACCTACATTTGTCTTTACCAGTCTTTTCCTTTTTACATATCTATAAAAGCTTTTACAGTCCGTTTTTATGTTCCCTGCCAGTTTTCTCTCATAATCTTTTTTCCCCTTCCTAATTAAGCCCTTTGTCCTCCTCTGCTGAACTCTGAATTTCTCCTAGTCCTCAGGTGAGCCACTTTCTCTGGCTAATTTGTATGCTTCTTCTTTGGAATTGATACTATCCCTAATTTCTCTTGTCAGCCACGGGTGCACTACCTTCCTTGATTTATTCTTTTGCCAAACTGGGATGAACAATTGTTGTAGTTCATCCATGCAACCTTTAAATGCTTGCCATTGCATATCCACCGTTAATCCTTTAAGTGTCATTTGCCAGTCTATCTTAGCTAATTCACGTCTCATACCTTCAAAGTTACCCCTCTTTAAGTTCAGAAGTGTTTTGAGCAGTTGCTGATGAAGCATATCAACTCCTGCCTGAGGAGTGATTTGGAGCCACTACAATTTGCCACCAGCACAACAGGTCCACAGCAGATGCCATTTCATTGGCTCTTCACTCAACCCTGGGTCATCTGGATGTAAAAATGCATACGTATATCAGGATGCTCTTTATTGACTCTCTTGACATTTAATACCATCATCCCCTCAAAGCTAATCAATAAGCTCCAAGACTTTGGGCTCAATACCTCCTTGTGCAATTGAGTCCTTGATTTCCTTAATTGCAGACCCCAGTCAGTTTGGAATGACGCCAACAACTCCTCCACAATCTATATCTCCACAGGTACACCGTAAGGCTGTGTCCTTAGCCCCCTGCTCTACTCACTTTACACTCATCTCTGTGTGGCTAAGCACAGCTCGAACACCTTATTTAAATTTGTTGATGACACCACTGGTGTCAAATGAACATATCGGAGGGAGATTGAAAATCTGGCTCAGTGGTGCCAAAACAACCACCTCTCATTCAATGTTAGCAAGACCAAGGAGCTGATTTTTAACTTCAGGAGGAGGAAACTGGAGGTCTATGAGTCCATCGTCATTGAAGAATCAAAGGTGGAGAGGATCAGCAACTTCAAATTAGCATTTCAGAGGATCGGTCCTGGGCCCAGCACATATGTACAATTATGAAGAAGGCACAGCAGCACCTCTACTTCCTTAGAAATTTGTGAAGATTCAGCATGACATCTGAATTTCTAAGTTGAAAAATTTCTATAGATGTGTGGAGAGTATACTGACTGGTTGCATCCCAGCCTATTATGGAAAGATCAATGCCCTTAAATGGAAAATGCTACAGAAAGTAGTGAATATGGTCCAGTTCATCATGGGTAAAGCCCTCCCCACCATTGAGCACATCTACACGGAGCTGTGTCACAGTAAAGTAGCATTTACATTCAGGGACCTCCACAACAAACTCTCTTCTTGCTGCTGCCATCAGGAAGGTGGTATAGGGGCCTCAGGACTCATAACACCAAGTTCCAGAACAGTAATTACCCCTCAACCATCAGGCTCTTGAACCAGAAGGGATAACTTCATTCAATTTCACTTGCCTTATCACTGAACTGTTCCCATGACGAATGGACTCACTTTCAAGGATTCTTCATCTTATGTTCTCAATACTTACTGCTTATATTTTTTTCTCTTTCTTTTTGTATTTGTTCAGCTTGTTGTCTTTTGCACTCTGGTTGTCCACCCTGTTGGTGCAGTCTTTCATTGACTCCATTATGGTTATCGGATTTATTGAGTATGTCTGCATTTAAATGAATCTCAGGGTTGATAATGGTGCACATACAATACAGTGCAAAAGTCTTAGGCACCTGAGCTATATATATGTCCCTAAGACTTTTGCACAGTATTGTATGAACTTTGATAATAAATTTATTTTGAACTTTAAACTTTGAAAACCAATTACCTCCATTTTTACTGGGCTATATTTAATTATTGTTAATATCTACTTCTATGCAAAGTTAGTTAAAACTGAATAAAGTATTAATGTTAAACAGATTAATATTTTGTACATTTGTTATTCTGTAATTGTTGCCGAAATGGTAAATATTTTGTGTGCAAAAAAGCACTACTCAATATTTAATCAGAACTGCAGTACAAGGAAGTCAGCGACCCACCCCTCAAATATTAAATCTTATCCAAAGTTGCTAGCTAATCTACAATATCATCCCCTTCAAAATAAAACACCAAGATGCCTTCATAATAGTCAAGTACAGGAAAATACTTTCATCAGCAAGAGTTCCCCCAAGCAACAATACAGCAAAAAGTTTTACTATCAGGTGGGCCCAGAATTTTTGAAAAGAGCCTCAAAGAGTGAAGTCACCACTACTTAATGCACAAACTGGCAGCAAGCAATGATGAGGAGGACAGGCTCCTTGACCTGCCAATTGCCTCAAGTTGTGAACTAATTTACACTGTTTTTCCATTAACTTTGCAAATACTGTACTTGGTGCTCAAAAGAGTTTTTAAAAATCTTTGATTTACATATTAATTGCTCATTAAACAGCACGATTGAAAATTAAGTGTAGTAATTCTAACAAGGCTTGATAATTTAATAATTATCTTTCAACTTCATTTGTCTAGATAAGGTGGTGCATTTGTATGTATAATATAAATAAGTTATATGATGAAATGGGCAAAATGTTCATTTTAAATATTCCATTTTATGATCCAGAAATAACAATAGAAAGGGGGAAAGCAGCAGAGTGGACATAGGTGAGCTGCTACTCACAGTTTCAACAACCCAGGTTGTCAGGGCACTATCTTGTCTATGTGGAGTAAGCACAATATGGATTTGCTCTGGCTGTTCCATTTTCTTCTCATATTCCATCACATCCTCCCCCCAAAAAAAGTTCATTGGTGACTGTAAATTGTACTTCATGTGTAGATTAATGAGAGAATCTAGGAGTGGAGTAGATATAATATAGGGAAATAACATAGATTTTCATAGTCATCTAAAAATGGGTATATGGTGGCTGGTACCATGGTTTAAAGTAAATTTATTGCATATGTTTATGTAATAAATTTACTTTGTAATAAGTATACATATATGTCACCATATACAACCCAAAGATGCATGCATTCACAGTAAATACAAGAAGCACAATAGAATCAATGAAACACCACACCAACGGGGCGGACAACCAGTGTGCAAAGACAACAACAAACCGTGTAAATAGAACAAAAATAATAATAAATTAAATAAGCAATACTTTAGCATGTTTCCTTCCTACATGAATCTATAATATAGTATACACCTATATAATTGATGCAAACATTATGTGTGGAAGGTTAAACATTTGTATTCAATACTCTTATATTCTGCTATTGTGTCTAATGGTAACATAGTGTTTACAGTCCACCTGGGGATGCATTACACATTCAATAATCTGCAAAAAAATGAAATTAAGTCCTCCAGTTCTGAAAGGTATTATGAGATTTTAAAACTGATATTATATATTGTTTTATTGGCTCTATTTTTCTCACTTAATATAAATTGTCATTATTGTCTAATTCACTCTCTCAGTACTTCCTCTATTGACTTCACAGTCCTTTAATCTCAGTGATTAAAGATGCACCCTTGTTAGACCAATCATTCCCCAAGGTCATTTGCATCCAATTGCCCTTGCCACTCTAAAACAGCTTGCATTCCAAGTAACATTACAGGCAAAATTTTTTAAAAAATCAGTGCCATGCCCCAGAAAAATGTGATACATTGTTTTAGTCATAGCACTGAAACAGGCCCTTGCCCAAATATAGATTGCAAAAATCACTTCATCGAGCACCTTCACTACATCTGCCGCAAAAGGCAGGATCTCCCTGTGGCAACCCATTTCAATTTGACTCCCAGTTCACATTCTGACATGCCTGTCCATGGGCTCTACTGCCACAATGAAGCCACACTCAGGTTGGAGAAGCAACATCTCTTATTCCTTCTCAGATGCTGCCTTACTGCTGAGTTCCTCCAGCATTTTCTCTGTGTGCTCAAGATTCCCAGCATCAGCAGAAACTCTTGTGTTTAACCTTTCCCCAACTGTCCCATGCCATCCAAGACACCAATCTAAGCTAATCCCATTTGTCAGTGTTTGGTCCATATCCCTCTAAACTTT
This sequence comes from Mobula hypostoma, assembly GCF_963921235.1. Classification (NCBI taxonomy): domain Eukaryota; kingdom Metazoa; phylum Chordata; class Chondrichthyes; order Myliobatiformes; family Myliobatidae; genus Mobula; species Mobula hypostoma. The sequence continues at coordinate 63,003,179 of NC_086102.1, read as the reverse complement.
TCCTGTACACTTACCTGTCTGATAACCTTTTAAATATTGTTAGCGAATCTACCTGAGCCACTTCCTCTGGCAGCTCATTCATTATAAGGACCATACCTGGGGGGGGGGGGTGGCGGGTGGCGGTGGGGGTGATGAAGAGCAGCCTGTCAGATTCCTATTAAATCTCTCCTCTCTCATCTTAAACCTACACCCTCTAGATCTTCATTTCCAAACACTGCAGAAAATACTGTACGCTCTTGCCCTTTCTGTGCCCCTCATGAATTTATCCACCTCTACAAGATTATCACATCACTTTCCTAAGTTGCAATGAATACCGTCAAGCCTCCTCAACCTCTCTCTCTAACACAGATCCTGGAGTCCTGACAACCCTCTGGCAAATCTTTTCAGCACTTTTTCCAACCTGATAGCACCGTTCCTATAGCAGGACTTCAACACTTGAACGGAATATTCGAAATGTGGCTTCAACAAAGCCCTGTACAACTGCAATGTAACAACTCAACTTCTGTACTCAATTTGGTCAGATGAGTTTTTTGCATTGTTGCAAAGAGAAGGCTCTCTTTTGACTTAAGTAAGGTACCTTCAGTTCTGAATATCTAGGTATTTGACATTTGACTTGGTCACAGATCAGAAGCAGTATCAGATGAACTACGATATCTTGGTCAGTAACACAATTTCTACCAGCCTGTGTGCCAACTGCTGAAGGGCTTTGTCAATAATGCCAGTAGAGGACTTAAGACATATAAGAGGGTCTTGTATGTCTTGGAAGATGGTTGCAGAGAACTGCAAAACTACCATTTAGCAACAGAACAGAAGGACAAAAATTGAGCAAAATCAGTTTGAAGGATACTTCGAAGTTCAGGTTTTCAATTATGATGATCATAAGCACAGATATAAGCTTGTCTACGGCAAAAGATCATGAAGGTTAAAATGGTTGAAAGGTAAATTTAAGATTAGAGTTTAAAACTACTCTTGGGATTTTGCTGCATTTGAAATGGATATGGTGATTCCTGTACTGGAGATGGTGGCTACAGTTCAAAAGCTTGTCATTAGCTGTAAATGCTTCAGAATATCTGGAGGTTATGAAAGACTGTATATGTGCAAGTCTCTTTTTTTAAACTGCCAGCTCATGAAACATTTACTACTTCATCACTTTTTACGGTAGCTTGAGGTGGTAGTTCCTAACCACATGAATGCAAGAGGACTTGTCATAAGCTCACCACACGCAATCTGAAGCACTGAGTAAATGGCTCTGCATTAATGGACCTCCAGTGTAGGAGCACTACAAAGTGAGGTCACTCACCATCATTTTACTTCTTTTTCCTTCCAAGTCAGCCTGCATTCAAATTTCAGCACAACAGCAAGTTTTAGAAATTTATAACAGAGCTTATGCTGGTGAATAATGATATTGCAAAGTATCTATAGCCTTCAGCTTTTAATAATTGCTTGTATTGTGCTTCCAAAGGCATAGCTACAAACAGCAAATCAAAGTTACTGGGTACTTCCCTCCCCGTTCATTTACCCTTGCCTTCAGCTCTCATCTCCTTCCCTCTTGTCAGTGTCAAAGCAATGAACTACTGACGTTGCCGGATAACAAAAGCTTGGAGCTTCCACTAGTAACAAAAGTTGACTGTTTGTTTATATAACCAGCCTCAACAGTAACAAAAACACACAGAACATGTGTTAACAGCCAAGGTCCCTCAGAGCATAGGCAGCTATATGAATAAAACAACTTTGACTAGAATTAACCAGATTCTTTTGGACAGGTAGTTTTGCTCTTCAACCAAGTTTTAAAGAGACATTTGGTGACCAAAATCAGCAAAGATTTTTATTGACTGGCATTTAAGAGAGTTATCACGTAAAAAGTTAAAAGAAACTGGACGGGGAACAAAACCCTGCTGAACCAATTGTATCTGATGTGGAGTGTGGTGCATTCTGATTAGTAAAAAATTCTAAACCTCGCCTCACCAGTCTGGACAATGCTTTAAAACTATTGTATCTGTGTTACCTTTTTCAGTATTACTCTCTCCTGGCTGGTCCCAAATCACGAGTGTCAGATAGAAGAACAAAACCCTATCTGTCATTGAACCCCTGAAACCTTCTCACGTTGGACCTGATGGTGCTGCCAGGATGATAAGGAAAAAAAATACAAATCTATAACTCTGTTGTGCCATAACATGTTGGAATCACTGCTAATATCTAGCGAACAATTCTTTGCCATCTTTCATATCTCGGTTTAATTTTCAGAATAAGAATCGGGTTTGCTATCACTGGCAAATGCTGTCAAATTTGATGTTTTACAGCAGTAGTACACTGCTATACAGAATAAAAATATAAATTAGAGTATCTATATATTAAAAAAAGTTAAACAAGTACTGTAAAAAGAGAGGAAAGGTAAAAAAAAAAGTGTGAAGGTTGTGTTCACAGATTCATTGTCCATTCAGGAATCTGATGGTGGAGGGGAAGAAGCTGTTCCTGGAATGTTGAGTGTGTCCTTTAGGCTCCTGTACCTATTCCTTGATGGCAGTAATGAGAAGGTCAAGGGGGTCCCTGATGATGGATGCCACCTTTTTGAGGCTTTGCCTTTTGAAGGTGTCCTTGATGCTGGAGAAACTAGTGCTCAGAATGGAGTTGGCCAAATTAACAAAATGCTGCAGTTCTTTAGTCCTGTGCGGTGCTCCCCACCCCCTCCATACTGGACGGTGATCCAACCATTTAATATGCTGTCCATGGTACATCTGTAGAAATTTGTGAACATCTTTGGTGACAACACAAGCCTCCTCAAACTCCTAATAAAATATAGCTACTACCATGCCCTCTTTGTAATTGCATCAATATGTTGGGCTCTGGATAGATCTTCAAAGATGTTGACACCCAGAAACTTGAAACTGCTCAGTGACGTTGAGTGTAAGGTTGCTGTTGCAACATCACTCAACCAGCTGATTAATCTCGTTCCTGTAAGCCCCTTTGTCACCATCTAAGACTCTGCCAAAAATAGATGTGTTGACCACAAATTTATAGATGTTATTTGAGCTGTGTCGAGCCACAAGTCATGGGTGTAGAGAGGGTACAGCAATGGGCTAAGCATGCATCCTAGAGGTGCGTCAGTGTTGATTGTTAGCGAGGAGGAGATGCTATTTCTGATCCACACAGACTGTGGTCTCCCGGTGAGGATGTCAAGGATCTAGCTGCAGAGGCCACAGTTGTGGAGCTTGTTGGTTAGATCTGAGGGCACGTTCATGTTGAATGCTGAGCTCTAATCAATAACCAGCAGCCTGACAAAGGCTTTACAGTTATCCAGGTGATCCAAGGCCAAGTAGAGAGCCAGTGAGATTGCATCTGCTGTAAACCTATTGTGGTAAAAGGCAAATTGCAGCAGGTTCAGGTCCTTATTTAGGCAGGAGTTGATTCTAGCCAAGAACAACCTCTCAAAGCATTTCATCTGAGTAGATAAGAGAGCCACTAGCTGATAGTCAATGAGGCAGCTCATCCTGCTTGTCTTGGGCACTGGAATAATTATTGCCCTCTTGAAGTAGGTGGGAACACTCCTGCACAGGTTTTCAGAGCCCTGATGCCCTACGAGGGTTCACCCTCTGGAAATAACTTTTCTTTAGATGTTTGAAAAAATAAGAAAAGTTGATTATTTTGACTAGATATAACATGCCGAAGAACATGGACTTGCGCAATGGAGTACATTAACAATAGCTATGTTGTTGGGATGTGAAAAGAAACCAGAACATCACAGGAAAGCACATGTGACCATAACAAGAACGAGCAAACTCTGCACTGACAGCATCCCGAGAATGGAATCTGAGTCACTGGAGCTCTGATGCATCTGATGACAAACTGTGCTATTCTGTAATTTTCAAATAACAGTGGTCATTCCAACTCTTTATTTAACTGCCTAAGGTGGTATTGATTTGGAAAATGAAAATCCACTCCACAGCAACCATTCGCATACTCTACAGAAGATTTTTCAATGAGGCATTAAAATTCTTTGCTAAGCTGTTTGTTATCCTTCAGAAATAGACACATGTCACTGCTGACAGCTGAAACATCACATTTAACAACCCTTGATAACCATTACTGTCTACGGCTAAAGCTTAATTAAATTTGATGTTGATGCCCCTTGCTAAAAATAAAACACCATCTTCAATTAACAATTTCCCTCTATTGTTGAGCCAACAACTACTTCTATTTTAAAATAATCAGCATCAATTATGACATGTTGTTAACATAAGTTAGACATGTCAGAATATTTTTCATATGAGACTTCAGGTGACCTTGATCCTGTTGTTAAGGTGGTAAGTAGTTAAAATGGTAAGTAGTCAAAACTAACGCCACTATTTAAGGTCATTAGAAAGTTAACCACGTCTCAATCATTTTGATTTACAAGACTGGCATTTAATAAACAACCATGAAAAACAAACATTCTACTTTAATAAATACTGATCAAGATTTTTTTAAACAGGACAAAAATCACCTTACTAAAATGTTCTTCATTTACCAATTGTTGATATGAAAGATTTCTAATTTACAACACATTAATGCACTATTGTGTTTAAGTGAAGAATAACTACTTGGGAACTTATTCCCAGATGGTAGACATGAAGGCTGCATACTGTAGAACGAACCATTCATCTTCTCCCTTCAACATGGCCTAAATTTCAGAGGCAGGATATGACCTGTTCATACCACAGTACAGCACATTTAGCTCTATCATTCAAGAACGAACTTCCCAGCAAACAGTCCCCAGCTGGAGAAGGATAATTAAAAATCTGATGAGTTAGTCTACAGTCTATGAAAAGCTGAGCTTTACAAGAAGGATGTGAGCAATAATAAAATTGCTGATTCTGGAAAATGAAATAAAATCAAAATGTGGAAGAACTCAACCAGTAAAGCTGCATCTGTTGAAACAGAAACCAATCAAGATTTCAGGTTACCAGTGATTTCACAGAACCTGAGAATGAGTGGTGGGGGAGGGTGTGGAGAGCAGAGTGTCTGTTATTGTAGCTTCAGACAGCTCTCCTCACTATCCACAAAGCTACCAATTTATGTCATCCACAAACTTAACTACCAAATAAGCCAGCGTCCTTCTGAAACTGCCTTCAAGCAGTTCTCTCCTTCAGAGTTTTCCAAACTACAATCATCATAAGCTCGAACAATGGCCTGTCTTGAAAGCACTACCCTGGAATACTGGTACCCTGGCTTCTGTTAAAAATTACCCATTTTTGGTTATGCTCAGCAGCTATAGAGCTTGAACAGAGGTTTAAGCACAAATTCAGACTATAGGTCATAGACTCCCCCTGCCCAGCAAACATCCCACAAGACAGTAAGATGCAGGAGCAGAATTATGCCACTTGGCCCACTGAGTCTGCTTTGCCATTCAATCATGGCTGATTATCGCTTTCAACACCATTTCCTGTATTTCCCCATAATGCTTAAAATCTCTGAGCTACCTTTTCCAAATGCAGACACACGTCTGGATAAAGAAAAGAGGCTTTTTCCAACAGCAACAGAAACATCACATGGCTGGGAAATAGGTACTGATACAGAATATTTTTCAGTCAGGTATTAAGAGATTTTTTGCTATTGCACAAGTATTGCAGAAAGATTCCAAAACTATACAAAACCTGAAGAGCAAAACTTCAATTGAAGGGACAAGTTCTTGTGAAGTTCATGGCTACAAAACCAGTGGAATACTATTTGATGCCACACGGGATATTCATATTTAGCATGGATTTCAAGGCAATGATAAGCTTATATTACGACTAATGGACAGGGTCCATTTTCTTTGCCCTCTTCAGGATTACATGATATGTATGTTGACTGTACCATGTCAAACAACTTCAGCATACCCCATAAAACACGGAACTGAAAATAGAGTTCAGAAGAGCCACAGCAATGTTTTACATGCCTACTCCCTAACCACTAAAACACCACATTGTTTAAAATCTGTAAAAATCATTGAGCAACCCAAATGCCATTACATGCTGCATATTTTCAAACACAACCAAAAATGGGTAAGAGTTTCCAATCCTATCAATAACTTACCAGACACAAGAGAGACAGCAGACGCTGTAAATATGGATCAACATACACAAAATGCTGGAGGAATTTGGATGATCGGGCAGAATCTACAGAAATAAGTAGATAGTTGATATTTTGGGCTGAAGCCCTTCATCGGGTGGGGGGGGAAGCACATTCTGGCGGGTGATAGGTGAATTGGGAAGATAATTAGGTAGAGGAGTGAAGGAAGCTGGAGGAAATAGATGAGATGGCAGAAGTAAAGGGTTGAAGAAGATGGAATCTGATCAGAAAGGATAACAGTTCATGGAATAAAGCAAAAGAGGTGGGGAACTAGGAAGAAAATGTGGGTGATGGACAGGTCATGAGGAAATGGGACAAGAAAGGGAAGGGGTAAAAAGGCCACAAGGATAAGTGAAAACAAAAGTGAGTGAGTGGTGACAGAGGAGAGTGGTTACTGAAGTAAGAGATATCAATGTTGACACTAACAGGTTGGAGATTACCAAGAGAAATAAGCTGTTGCTCCTCTAATCTGCATCTAGCTTCAAATTGGCAATAGTAGGCCTTGGATAGACATGTCTATGTGGGAAAGGGAAGAAGAATTAAAATGGCTGGCTACCAGACAGATCCTGGCTTTTATGGTGGACAGAGCAAAGATGTTTGATGAAGTGATCCTGCAGCTTGTGTCAGGTCTCACTGATGTGAAGGCCACACCGAGGGCACCAGACACAAGAAATGACACCATGGACTTACACGTGAAGTTCTGCCTCACTTGTCCACCACCTTCCCTTTGTTCCATGGCCCACTGTCCTTTCCTATCAGATTACACCTTCTTCAGCCCTTTGCCTCTTCTTCCTATCACCTCCCAGCTTCTCACCTCCACAACCTCCCTTCCCTTTCTCACCTGGATTCACCTATCACCCACCAGCTCATGATCTGTCTGCCCCCCCACCCCTTTAAACTGGCTTCTGCCAGTTTTCAGCATTGACAAGGAGTCGGAGTCTGAAACGATGACTGTTCATTTCCCTCCATAGAAGCTGCCTGACCTGCTGAGTTCTTGCAGTATCTTGTGTGTGTTGCATTGACTTATGATACAAGTAGTTTGTGATACATCAAGTGAATTATTGAGATATACATATCAAAGCAAATTTACCTCTCATCTCAAATACCTTAGCATGCTTGATGAAGAAAGAACAGTTCCACTAGCTGAAGAGTCTTGGACCATGGACACAGTTTCAAAACAAACAGTGGGTATTTTAGAACTGAGAGGCTTCATCTTCATGTCCACTGATTTCCTTAAAGTCTGGGAATCTATTTTATTGATGGCATCTGAGTCTCCACATGCCTCCGACGTGGAGATTTCGTGAAGTTCCACCTCAGAGGGACGTGGGGACTCAGAGTTCCATGAGAAGTCTGATGGAATATAGATACAGCATAGAGTAAAAGAATACGGCAATGCATTAGCAAACCTCATTTCAAAAATGTTCTTTCTTCATCAAGCATTGTAAGTTATTCGAGATGAGAGGTAAATTTGTTTTGATGAGTATGTCTCAATAATTTACTTGATGCATGAAATGATATTTACTTGATATATATCCCAACATGCAGACTCCACAGGATCTGATTTCCCTTAGTTTCTGCAAACTGTACCATTTTTTCACACAACTTGCCATGGTACCACACTTCAGAATCTGAATGGAAGAACATGCAGAGAGTAGACCTTATCTTAGCCGTATTCAACTTTATTTTAGGAAAAGTTGGGAAGCGTGGTGGAGGCACATATTTTGGGAGCAGTGAGTTCCGAAAACTTCAAGGTAGATATGGAAAGGAATAAAGCTACTTCTCAAGTTAAGGCCATGAGTCAGAAGGCTGATTTCAATAGCATGAGAAAATCTGACAGAAGTAGATTGGGAGCATAAATAGGGAGAAGGAGTAACAAGTTGAAGGGATAACACTATAGCGCTCCCCCACCCCCAGTAGTCAGTGGAAATTAGAGGAGTATACATGTGGGGAAATAGATAGATGTGGGAATAATGGAATTACAATAAGGGATTTAACTTCCCTAACACTGAAAATGATTGTCTTCATGTTAGGGGAGTAGATAGAGCAGAATTTGTTAGCTACTGATGAATCTTTGGGGCTCCACTGAAGTGTTTCTTTAAAGAGGTAACACAAAGATTGATGAACGTAACAAATGGCACGTTTTCCTTCATAGATGAGTTCAAAGAATATATAAATTGAAACATTACACCTTCATAAGACACTGGTTTGGCCACTCTTGGGGTATTATCTGCAGTTCTGCTCATCACACTATTGGAAGAATTTGGTTGCTCTGGAGAGAGCACAGAGAAGATTCATAGAGGACTTCAGTTAAAGGGTGAAGCTCGATCAGCTGGGCTTGCTTCCTATAGCAAAGGAGGCTGAGGGACAAGCTAAACAATATTTGATACATGCATACAAAACTTCCAGTAGTACAGAAAGAATAGATGGTGAGAATCTATCTTCTCATAGTAGGGATATGGAAAACTTCAAGGCAGAGGCTTAAGGTGAGAGGATGGAGTTGCAAAGGGGAAAGTTGTTTTTAAACACAGACTGCTTGATACTTGGAGCTCACTGGCAGAGAGTCACATACAATCTCTACATTCAAGAGACATCTAGACAGGCACAATGTAAGCAGAACATAGAAGGATACAGACCTAATATAGGTAAGTAGGATTAATGAAGACCGACAAAACTCTAAAGGGCCTATTATGTTCTTTATAACTATTTCTGAAACAGTGACCTTTTTCAAGTACAAGCAGGGATGGGCAATACTAAAATTAGAAAATGGACTACAGGATACAAGAGAATGAAAAGGAACTTGACGATAGACAGTTCACTAAAAAAATAATAGGGTGGAGTTGGTGGCGAAGATCTTTGTTTGATTGCTACATTTCTGTCAGAAAGAATACGCTACATGATTCTGATGTTAGTTATGTTAAATGGAAATCAGTTTTGATGTGAAATGGAATTGAGGCTATCAGGGTGGTGTAAATTCAGAATGAACAATAAAAAACAATGAAAATAGTAATAGCTATTGACTGTTTATGAAATTCTCAAAGTCACTAACAATGAAAATAGAAGTCTATCCAATCAGAAAGATAAATATTGTAGTAAATTGAACTGTTCTAAATTCTGAACAAATTATCAATAATAATAAGCACTGAGAGAGTAAATGTGTCTTTTTGCAAACTGGGAATAGAATTCAACTTATATTTCCATCAGTTAGCCTCTCCTTTTCTGTAGTTCAATGCATACTTGATATGAATCTGCCTTTTTAAGGGATGCATCTGAGTAAATTGCTTCCCCTAAAACAAAATCTTTATGAACATTATTTATAAACAACAATAATGACTTGTACTGATATTGTTCATCATCAGCAGAAACTTGACATGAAAGATGACTTGCTAGTACTTCACTTCTAAGGAGAAGTGTGCATGAATCTGCTTAACCTGAGATAGCTGATTACATAATAGGCTTGATAGATTAATGGCAAGGAGGTCGGAGGTGCAACACTCATATTCCTTCTGGATGGCCTCCAATCTGTCTGCATGAACATTAATTTCTCCAAATTGCAAACATTTTTATTCCCCTTCCCTTTTCTTCAGTTTCCCACTCTGGCTTCTTACCTCTTCCTGTATGCCTATCACCTGCCCCAGTGCCGTCCCTTCTTCCCTTTCTCCCATGGTCCATTCTCCTCTCCTATTAGATTCCATCTTCTCCAGCCCTTTCCTTTTTACACCTATCAACTCCCAGCCTCTTACTTCAGCCCTCCCTCCCCTACACAGCTGGCTTAAACTATCAGCCCGTAGTATATTGCTCTGGTATTTTCCCCCTTCCTTTCCGGTCGTGAAGAAGCGTCTTGGGCTGAAATGTCGACTATTTATCCATTTCCATAGAAGCTGCCTCACCTCCTGAGTCCCTCCAGCATTTTGTGTTGTACAGATTGGCAGGGTGGTTAAGAAAGCATATGGCATGCTTGTCTTTAATCATCAAGGCTTTGAGTGTAGAAGACAGGAAGTTATGTTGCAGTGTATATAACTCTACTTAGGCTGTATCTGGAGCACTGTATTACATACAGTTCTGGTTGCCCCACTGTAGGAAGGATGTCGAGGCTTTGGAGAGGGTGCAGAAGAACTTTACCAGGATGCTTCCTGGATTTGAGTACACGTGCTACAGTATAACAAGAGGGTGAACAAACTTGGGTTGTAGTCTCTGGAATGGAAAAGGCTAAGGGGTGATCTGATAGAGGTTTATATGATAATAGGAGGCACAGATAAAAGTAGACAGACAGTACCTTTTTCCCAGGGTTGAAATGTATAGTGCCAGAGTGCATGCATTTAAGGTGAGAGGGAATAATTTCAAAGATGTGGGGGACAACTTTATTTACCCAGAGAGTGGTGGGTGCGTGAAATGCACAGCCTGGGGTGGAGGTAGAGGCAAATGCATGAGGAACTTTTCAGAGATGTTTAGATATGTGAGGAAAATGGAAGGATATGGACATTGTGTAGGGATTTATGTATTCGGCTATTTGATTACTGATTTAAAAATGCAAACAACAGGAATTCTGCAGATGCTGGAAATTCAAGCAACACACATCAAAGTTGCTGATGAACGCAGCAGGCCAGGCAGCATCTCTAGGAAGAGGTGCAGTCGACGTTTCAGGCCGAGACCCTTCGTCAGGACTAACTTCCTTCAGTTAGTCCTGACGAAGGGTCTCGGCCCGAAACGTCGACTGCACCTCTTCCTAGAGATGCTGCCTGGCCTGCTGCGTTCACCAGCAACTTTGATGTGTGTTGCTTGATTACTGATTTAATTGGTTTGGCACAAAATTGTGAGCTTTATGACCTGCTGCTGTGCCGTACTTTTCTGTGTTCTATGTTCTCACTTTTCCCTCCATACTCAATAAACGTGTTTCCGCTCAAGGCTATATCCAACATTTTCAGAACTGTGCACTTAAAAGCCTCTTGCCAAGTTTGGGGTGATGCTACAGTTCTGAAATGCTTCTTAGTTAGGTCACAACTGCTACCTTATCTGGCTTTGTCTCACAACTGCTACCTTATCTGGCTTTGTCTGTGGTGAACCTTCCATCTCCATCCCTTTCAGTCATGGTTGATCACATGCTCCTTTCTCATCCATCTGGCTTTTAGTTGTCTACCAGTATCCTAACAGACATCGGCACCGGCTTCTCCATCCATTAGCCAGAATTTATTTCTTCAATCTTCCAGAATCTATCATTGACCCTCTTCTGTAATTTGTGCATATATGTCCATGTGAATGTTGTGCAGGAGAACCTGGTATTCATTCAACTTGGACGTTCTTACCATCTATGCTCTAAGTCTATGACCTTTATCCATAGTATTCCTTGCATAAAATACACACACTTCAAACTATCTGTCCCATTGTGTTTATTATTTTACTCCTGTCATGGCCCTGACATCGGTAGTGGGGAAGATGCTAGAGTCCATTATTAAAGATGAAATAGCGGCATATCTTGATAGCAGTGATAGGATTGGGCCGAGCCAGCGTGGATTTACCAAGGGCAAATCATGCTTGACTAATCTATTGGAGTTTTTTGAAGAGTAACCAGGAAGATAGATGCGGGAGATCCAGTGGATGTGGTGTACCTTGACTTTCAGAAGTCATTTGATAAGGTACCACATAGGAGATTGGTGGGTAAAATCAGAGCTCATGGCATTGGGGGGAGGATATTGACATGGATAGAAAACTGGTTGGCAGATAGAAAGCAAAGGGTAGCAGTGAATGGGTGTTTCTCGGAATGGCAGGTGGTGACTAGTGGGGTGCCACAGGGCTCGGTATTGGGACCACCGCTGTTTACAATTTACGTCATTGATTTAGAGGAAGGCATTGTGAATAACATCAGCAAGTTTGCTGATGATACTAAGCTGGGTGGCAGTGTGACATGTGATGAGGATGTCAGGAGAATTCAAGGTGACTTGGATAGGCTGGGTGAGTGGGCAGAAACTTGGCAGATGGCGTTTAATGTGAATAAGTGTGAGGTTATTCACTTTGGGAGCAAGAACAGGAAGGCAGATTATTATCTGAACGGTGTGGAGTTAGGTAAGGGAGAAATACAAAGAGATCTAGGAGTACTTGTTCGTCAGTCTCTGAAGGTGAATGAGCAAGTGCAGCAGGCAGTGAAGAAGGCTAATGGAATGTTGGCCTTTATTACAAAGGGAATTGAGTACAAGAGCAAGGAAATCCTTTTGCATTTGTACAGGGCCCTGGTGAGACCACACCTGGAGTATTGTGTGCAGTTTTGGTCTCCAGGGTTAAGGAAGGACATCCTGGCTGTGGAGGAGGTGCAGCGTAGGTTCACTAGGTTAATTCCTGGGATGTCCGGACTGTCTTATGCAGAGAGGTTAGAGAGACTGGGCTTGTACACCCTGGAATTAAGGAGATTGAGGGGGGATCTGATTGAGACATATAAGATTATTAAGGGATTGGACAAGATAGAGGCAGGAAATATGTTCCAGTTGCTGGGAGAGTCCAGTACCAGAGGGCATGGTTTAAGATTAAGGGGTAGGTCATTTAGGACAAAGTTGAGGAGGAACTTCTTCTCCCAGAGAGTTGTGGAGGTGTGGAACGCGGTGCCTCAGAAGGCAGTGGAGGCCAATTCTCTGGATGCTTTCAAGAAGGAGCTAGATAGGTATCTTATGGATAGGGGAATCAAGGGTTATGGGGACAAAGCAGGAACCGGGTATTGATAGTAGATGATCAGCCATGATCTCAGAATGGCGGTGCAGGCTCGAAGGGCCGAATTGTCTACTTCTGCACATACTTTCTATTGTCTATTATCTACCTTCTTCTCCATCCCTCCACTTTCTGACCAGGCACTCTGGTTCCCATCCCCTGCCAAACTAGTTTAAACCTTTCTGAGTAGCACTAGTGAACCTTCTGACCAGTAAACTGGTTCCCTTAGTTTAGCTGCAACCTGCCCTTCTTGTACAAGTCACCACTGCTCCTGAAGAGGTTCCAATGATCCAAGAGCCTAAACCCTGACTCGTGCACCAGTTCCTCAGCCACTCATTCATCTGCACTATCTGGCCTGACTCACACATAAAAGTGGGAGTAATCCAGAGATTACAACTTGGAGTCCCGGCTCTTCGTCCCTATACTCATTGAGAAGGACCTCTTCCACCTTTCTACCTATGTCAACGTACACCATGACCCCTGGCTGCTCACCCTCCCCCTTGAGAATAGGGTTGACATCCTGAGGTACCCTGGACCCCAGCATCTGGGAGGCAATACATAATCTGGCATCTGTTTTGCGGCCTTAGAATCCTCTGGCCATCCCCCATATATCGAGGCCCTATCACTATTGCTCTGCCTCATTTTACCCTTCCTCGCTGAGCCTTGGAGCCAGTGACAGTGCCACTGGGCTGGCTGCTGCAGAAAGTATAGTCAGTTGATCCTCACTTTAATGAAACAACAGTAGTGGGAACAGAAGATACAAGCAGTGGTGGGCCACGGTGACACTGTTACAGCTCTGGCCATTGGAGTTTGGTGTTCAATTCCGGAATTCTCTGTAAGTTTGCACATTCGTTATATGAGTGTGTGGGTTTCCTCTGGGTGCTCTTGTTTTCTCCCACAGTCCAAAGCTCAAAGGTGTACCTGTTAGTAGGTTAATTGGTCATTGTAATTAGGCTAGGGCAGTATGGCTAGAAGGGCCAGAATGGCCTATTCCATGGTGTATCTCAAAATAAGTAAATAATGTAACCCTCTGAATACACTGCAATCAGATGTATACGGATATCAGAAGGAATATACATCTCAATCTTGATCTGCTGTGTAATGACACCACCTTCAAAGTCAAAGAGCCAAATGCAAGAAAATTGGATAGAACAGAATAAGTTTGTAGGGGAAAAATAACTTGCAGGGTTACCAAGAAAGAATGGGAAAAGGTACCAATTTGATTTCTCAAATGGAAGCCAGTATATTATCCTTGTTGCAAAGCTACTTCTGTTTGGCAATGGTGCAGTCTTTACCTGGGGCAAATCAGGGGAAGATGGTAATCTCTATCCGAACATTGAACAATCATAAACTTGACACAATCTGACGTTAAGTTCTAGGACACAATACATAAAATATAACTTTGAAAAAATGGGGATAGTTTTTCAAAGGAACTTAACTTTTTATCCAGCGCTTCATACACTACATTCTGAAACTGGTATGTGCAATGTTTTCTTACACAGGTTTCCCCCGCCATCCGAAGGTAGAGCATTCCTGTGAAATGGTTCGTAAGCCGGAATATCATAAAGTGAAGAGGCAATTAACATTTATTTATATGGGAAAAATTTGTGAGTGTTCGCAGACCCAAAAAATAACCTACCAAATCATGCCAAATAACACATAAAACCTAAAATAACAGTAACATATAGTAAAAGCAGGAATGATATGATAAATACACAGCCTATATAACGTAGAAATACTTTTCTACAATCATTGCCGCACTGTCCACTGTAGAGAAAATCTCACGCAAGCACTCTCGGCAGAAACACTATCTCCAGTAACCTTTAAACTATGAAGCTGCCAAATCATACCAAAAACACATAAAAATACACAGCCTATATAAAGTAGAAATAATGAATATACAGTGTAGTATCACTTACCGGAATCGGGAAGACAGGGTCGAGCACACTGATGATGGTGTGTTAGGCTGAGTTGTCGGAGGGTGGGGTGGTGCAGTGGTCCCCAATCTCCGGGCAGCGAACCGATACCGATCCGCGGAGAATGCAAGGGTACAGCGGTGGCCGGGACGTATCCAGCATATCTTTAAGCAAAAAGCCGAAATAAACAAGCTAATTAACTAGGTGCAGCCCGGTACCTAATTAATTAGCTTGTTTATTTTGGCTTTTTTCTTAAAGGTGAGCTGGGTGCGTCCCAGCTATCGCTGCACCACTGCACGCTTCGCGGCAATGTATCAGTCCGCAGCCCGGGGGTTGGGGTGGTGGGACACTGGGGTGTCATCTCATCATCGTCTGTTTCCATCAGGGTGGGCAGGTCATCTTCTCTGTTTGCCTGACTCGATGTCGAAGGTCGAGGTTCGTCATCTGCTGTGGCTGAAGTGGAAGGCTTGCTTGACTGCTTAGCCTCGCGCATTTTTCTATCATACAGTTCTTTGTAAGCACTCAAACCATCCTGCAAATATGCCCTAAACCTACGTACCCTTTCAAGATTAAAGTCATCTTTTTCTGCAATCATTGAAGCGAAAATCTCACGCAGTTGCTTCACGTTCAGTTCCTGGACGACTTCACTTTCTGTCAGTTCACTACTGCATTCGGTTTCGATTGTTATCCTTTCCTCTTGAAATTGCATCAGCTCTTCATCTATCAGTTCCTGGTCATGGAATGCTAAAACCTCTTCAACATCATCTTCGTCAACTTCCACAAGCCAAACTCACTTTGTCCTTACTTCGTTCACCACAATTGAAACACTTAATTATGTCTAGTTTTACGCTAAGTGTACCACCCTTACGAGCTCTTTTAGGCTTTTCCGATACCTTAGAACTCATCTTGCTAATGGATGCTCAAAATAAAAAGACATAAAGCACAGATGCTCACGGGCAAGTGTTTAAGCAATGCAGGCTAGAATGCAGTTCCAGGGAAAAGCTTGGCTGCTCAGGGGGCGCGCTGCCTTTTTTTGTAACAGTGAAAACACCTTCTGTTAGCGAAAACAGGTAACTAATGTAGGTCTTTCATAACAGCAAGGTGTCATAGAGCAAACTTTCGAAAAGCGGGGGACACCTGTACTTCAAATAACATACTGTATTCAGTACAAATGCCATTACTCTTGCTACACTAATAACAGAAGTGATTTTTGCAACCCCTAAGTGACTTACAGCAATGTAGTAGTGTCCTTAAATAATACCATTACAAATGTTAATATGGCAAAGATGTACTGCTTGCAATTTATCACTGCCCTCTGGCTGTACATTTGAAGTACATTATCAATTAACGCTTTTGACATGCCAGAAAGTGCTTTCCTAAAATGAAATCATAGGTCTTTATCTTCATTTCCATAAAACTACTGATATTCTAACTCTGGGAATGCAGCCTATTGAATTGCACAATCTGCATACAGAAGTGTAATGCATCCATATACAGCATAATTCATAAACACAAGAGATTCTGCAAATTCTGGAAATCTAGAGGAACACACAAAATGCTGGAGAGACTCAGAGGGTCGGGCAACATCAGTGGAGGGGAATAAACAGTCAACATTTTAAGCCAAGACATATCAGAAAGAGACTTGATGAAAGGTCTCGGCTTGAAACATCAACTGTTTATTCCCCTCTATAGATGTTACCTGACCTGCTGAGTTCCTCCAGCATTTTGTATATTACCTACTGTGCAATATTATATCTATTTCTTTATCTTCAGCTTTTTAAGACTTTCCTTATGCCTATTGCTTTGACATTTAGATCACCAGCATTAATATCTCTTATAATCAGTGTAAAATCTAATCAATCTCCTCTGAGAAGTGCAGTTTGGAAGTTATACAATGTTAAAAGTGCTAGATGTTTGTTGTTGTTGTAACAAACATGATACTAAGCTCCCACTGGATAATATTTCAATGAAGATAATTCCACCATCTCATGAATTAAGGAAAAATTAGACATGTTAGGTGAATTAGACTGAGGACAGTTGACGACTGCAAGTTGGGACTGTGCAGTAGACTAAATTTGAGGAGAATCGCTCTGCTAAGTTAACTGAAGAAATCAGTTTAAGTAACTTAGGCAAGCTTGTGACCATACTCAGTAATGCCATGTGCAAACATTAATTCCATCTTCTCATACATTTTGCTTTCTGTGACTTCCTTAAATGTCCAAAAATCAACCTGTTAGTCTTGAAGTGAACTCATTGACCAAGTTTCTGAGTGGTAGATAATTCTGATACAATTCCCTACAGCAGCATTTCCTCCTAATTTCAGTAAAATGCAAAGGTATTTTGATCATGAGGAATCACTTCTCGATGTAGATTTTTGTTAGGGAATTTAATTTACTAAGGAAACTCGATTAAAGTCAATCACGAGTAAGTCAGACATGGACTTCAAAGTAAAGGGAGCTTTATTTTAGATTAGATTAGATTCAACTTTATTATCATTGTGCTGAGTACAGATATAAAGTCAATGAAATGCAATTAGCATCCAACCAGAAGTGCAAAAGAATAGTATTATTTACAAAATAACTGCGAATAAAAGTAAGTGCTACAGCATACAAATGTAAAAGTAATGAAACAGTACAGTATGGATGCAATACTGCTTAGCGCTGTGATGTGAGGTTCAGCAGGGTCACAGCCTCAGGAAGAAGCTCTTCCTGTGCCTGCTAGTGCAGGAGCGGAGGCTCCTGTAGCACCTACCGGATGGGAGGAGAGTAAAACGTCCATGAGATGCATCCCTGATAATGCTTTTCATCCTGCCCAGGCAGCACTTGTGGTAGATGTTCTCTATGGTGGGCAACTGGGTGCCCATAATCCTCTGGGCAGTTTTCACCATCCGTTGGAGCGCTTTGCAGTCCGATACGGGACAATTGCCATACCACACTGAGATGCAGTTGGTGAGTATGCTCTCAGTGGTACAGCGGTAAAAGTCCAACAGTATCCTGAGACAGAGGTGAGTTTTCTTGCTGCTCCGCAGGAAATTAAGGTGCTGTTGTGCCTTTTTGATCAGGATGGAGGAGTTCAGGGACCAGGTGAGAGCATCAGAAGCGTGGACACCAAGGAATCTGAAGCTAGATACACGCTCCACTACAGCTCCGTTATGTAAATGAAGACATGAGTGTGACTCCTAGCATGCCTGAAGTCCACAATGTCCACAATTTATTCACGTTATCATGCGGTATGGAACTGCTAACAGTGGGTTTCAAACTCCAAATAATACAGAGCGTACAGCTCCTTCTATATCTGTACAAATCGATTGAAAAGCAAAGGCTGTACGATTAACCTTGTGAATTACAAAAGATAAGCTAGGTTCACAAGCAGTTCTCTTGTGATAGCCTATACCTATAGAAATAGCCAAAAATTAAAAATTCAGTCCGGTATACAACTCTGATTTAACAGACCCTTTGTCTCATATCCCTGACGCCAATTCTTATAAGATAAGCAACTGCAAGTCTTTATTCCAAGACTTGACTCTGCTAAAAACCAAGGCCATATCTCTCACAAACTAAACTGCAAACTGGTTTCCATATTCAGAAGCCAATATTAACCCTTTGTCTATCAAAATCTTTAACTCGCAATATCTTCCTCCACAATTTCCAACCAAAATATTTATTAGAATCCAATTTGCCAAGCCATCTGTCACACACATTTTTTAATGGAATTATGCTTTGCTCTTCTCAACTCCAGACAGTTTAGACATTTTCTATCTCTTAACCCTGGAACCCACCTAGTGCAAACTAGTCATCACTTCTAGCACAATTATATCTTTTCTTAAGAGCAACAAAACTGTTTTCCAGATGATGCCTCACCAAAGGTGATTTTCAAGGCTACCATATGCTGACCCTCTTGCAATAAAGGTTGCATACTACTTTTGTATAAGCATGGTCATGGTTTAATTACAACAACACACAGTCCTTTGGATTCTAACAGTTAAGGTGTTGCCTATTAATTGGTCAAATTTCCGTAATTTCCCATAAATCAGATGAATTGAAAATCTATTGATGTACAGTGGATTCTGGTTAATTGCACTATTGGTTAATCAGGGCAGCCATTTATTTGGGACAACTATTAAATGACATAAACTAATTGAGGAAATAGTGAGGATTTCCTTCATTTATTTGGGACACTATGCCTCCTAACTGGGACAGGAGACTGTTGCCAAACAGTTTCTAACTAGTGTCTGTCGCGTGCACTTGTGTGGTTGTTAGACACTACACCATGAAGAGTGAACAGTTTTTAAATAGCAACAGTTGTGTCTGCTTGTGTTCTAAAAGCAGTGATTTTTGTCACTGATTGTTGGCAAGAATTAGCAGTAAGACAATTCAGAACTGTTTCGCTCACTGCAGTTTCAAGCATTCAAGCTTGAAGATGCAAGAAATGGCATGAGTGAAAATGAAACGATTTCACTATTTCAGTAGATTAGGACCCATGAAGAATTTGAAGGTATCAACAATCACTCTGAATGTTACAATGAAAGTGAAGATTTGGAGGATGCAACAGTTTCTAACTTGCATCAGTCGCATGCATTTGTGTGGCTGTTAGACAATACACTGTGCTTTGAGCAAATTTTTTCAATAGGGTCAGTTGTGTATGCTTGTGTTAAGTCATTCATTTGGACCAACCAACACAAAATTAAAAAGCAGTGATTTTAGACACTACCTCATACAGGAAGGCAATGAAGGTAGTCCATTATCTGTACTAGGTGTCTGTGCTGATTTTGTTCATTTACAGTTAAAAGAACATGGCAGTGGACACTGGATAAATTCCTTTGTCAATAATTATTAGGAACTAATACACAATTTTGTAGTACTGTGGTAGTATTTGTAGTATTCTAATTTGTTCTGTATTTCATTTAAATACATAATTTGTTACTCAGTTAAATGGTAATTTGTTTTTGTTAAACTATTTTGTGGAAACTTCGGCCAATTGGCACAGTCACTTAATTGGCTTAAAATAAGCTGGTCCGAACTGTCTCAATTAACCGGAATCTACTGTACTAGTAATCTGAATTTATCTCCTTCAGACATGCAGTCCCACATATTTATATCTGTACTTTTGCAATAAAGTGTAAACGGGTCACCTCTTCACAATCAGTCGATGGATAAATGGTGTTACTGACTAAATAAAGGTTAAGAATTTTGTTTGGAAATCTTTTTTTTAAAACTTGGTAGAACTCTATGCAAAATGCTTTCATCTACAGCAGTTCCATCCTTCAGTAAAGCTTTTGTTTTTTTTTAAACATCATGCTGTATCAAGCACTAAAAAGCTTAATAATGAAACATTTATTTTATAGCAATATACATCAAGTTTATTCTAATAAATTATTTCATCAAATCTCTCAATTGTTAGGATACTCTATGGCAATAATTGCTTTTTAGAAATAGCTACCAAATAGATTTAATTTGTTCAGATTTTCAGTTTTGAAAGCAGGAATAAAGACCTTCAGCGTCAAAGGTCCCTTAGTCAACATCACAAACAGGCCTGCCCTTAAAAATTGAAACATTTTCCCATGGTATCAACTGGTAGAGTTAGCTTTGTGGCTGTTTTGCTGCCTTATTATCTGCGTTGTTTTCAGCCAGCATAAAGACAGATGGATCTTAAAAATACTTTGTTGATAATAGATAATCACTGAGTTTAATTACAAGGGTAACAAAGTAAGTGACACTGAGAATAAACAAAACAGATTGAGTGGAAAGAATTTATAGAATGGATTGATATCTAATGTTAAAGATCTGGAAGAAAAAAAATTGCAAGTTATTGTCATACAAATGCAGCACCTGTACTTTTATCATCACACTTACAGGTAATGAATTAATATAGCTTAATTGACAGTCTATAATTCAGCACTGCATCTATTGTAAACTTTCAATGGAAGTTCAATTTCTTGCATAGCATCTTTCATTTATGCTGCATTTTAGATAAAAATTGGTTAAAAAAATTGTATTTATAACACCTTTAATGATCTTGGGGCATTCCAAGCTATAGTTTATGACTAGATTGGTATTGTCATTCTGTAGGAAGTACAGAAGTGAGGAAAAAAAAGTTTAAAAAGACAAGGTGACAATGTAGGAAAACATCATTTTTCAAGTTAAAATGAAACTTTAGCGAAATAAACCTGCTTCACAAAGGAAACCATATAAAATACAAATCAAACATAGATTTTTCATCAGTAAACAATTTTAACCGATTAACACAAGATGATGAATTTACAAGGATAATGTAGCTGACTTCTGAGTTTGGGGAAAACATTTCCTTCTGTTTGCTATCAGAGTTGCACTCAAACTTAAGAGTCAGATCGTCGTTGATGCAAGGCTTGCACAAGATCTTCTGATCAGAATCTAAACTGACATTTTAGGGCAGTTGTAAGTGATTGCTACATGATTAAAGGCACTAGTCTCCTTTTGAAATGTTAAAACTCATACAGACATAAAAAAATCCTTTGGCATTAATTCTTGGAAGAACAATGGAGCTTTCCTAGTGTCCTGGTTAATGTTCATCCTTCAGCAAACACCAGCAAAGCAGATTGTTCATTTATTGCATTGCTCTACATGGGATCTTGTTATTTTATAATGATTGTTGCACTTACTTAACAGGAACTGTACTATAGCACAATAACGGTAAATGCTTAAGGACATGGAAATAAAAACTGTAAGATTTTCCATCTTCTGAATAAACTCCTGTCAAATGTAACTAATGCCATACTGATTAACCCCACTTAAAATGTTGGATGAATATTTAACTAAGGACAAGACTGCACATTTATTAGATAAATGCAAACTACTATTGATCAAATTCTTTATGGAACCAGTTATCAACAAAATGAAATAATGCAAGGTGCACAACTATATTTGTATCCTGTTGCAGGGTTAATGACTTGTCTCATTTTTGTTTACGCTTGTCATTCACTTCTCCAGGATATACTGAGTAACTGTGAGAAGAAATTTGAATTCCAGCTGCCTGCTGGCTATTGAAAAACAGACAACTTCTGGGAGTGAACTCTAACCATTTCATTGCGAACTGATCCAAATATCTGGACGGTGACAATACAATATCAGCACAGAGTCAGATTTGTGCTTGTAGGGGTGTTACGTACCCTGTAACTGGGTTGCCAAACCAGCAGAAATGGACCACTTCGTTGGAGTCTGGATTACTGGAACTAAGAAAGTTTTATTAAAGAAATAAGTAACACAGTACTCTAATAGTAAGGATATAAATGCAACAGGTTAGCAATGAATAAGCACACATGTACACAGAACTAGGATAATAGGATCAATCAAGCTCTATCGCAGTCTAGGGGTAAAATGATCAGTCTCAAGTGACACAGAGTTCAGTTCAGTTTCAGTTCGCAGTAATCGCTGTTGTGCCGTTGGGGAGAGAGAGAGAGAGCGAATGCTGATATTCAAATCGGATTCAACAGACCTTTGATATTCCTCGCAGTTAGCTTTCGGCGCGAGCCCTTTTTAATGTCTTCTGAGGTCACCGACTGTGACCCCTCCGTTCCGGATACAATCATTCTTCTGCGGTGAACCCGGCACCCAGGCAAGGGTGGACACACACACCAGGTTCCCGCTGATCGTACCTTCTCACCCTGTGCCCTCCAAAACTCTCACCAACTTGTGGGGGCACACCGCTTTTCCAGGGTCTCGTTATCTCGTGGTGTCGTGGTGTGTCCCTTGCCTTAGCGAACCTGTTCCTTTTATCCCACTGCTGGGGTATCGCCTGTCCATCAAACTTCAAACAGTTCAGGTTCAAAGCAATCGGTCTCTGACAATACTCGGAACCGTGTCTCCTTTTCATTAATCCCCCTCGTCTCTCTCTTATTAGCATTTTGAATGTTTCCCCCATTTGTCTCTCTCTTATCTCTCTTATTGGCATCAATCTTCTAATAACTTGGTCACAGGGGATACTCAGAATTTTGCCCTGACAATTCAAAGCAGTAAACTCAAAGAGATGAGCAAGAAGCAAAATTCAACCAGGAATTTTCTTGGATTTCTTGTAGCTTCAAACTCATTGAACAGATGTTGGTTATCAGTAAAGTTACCAATTTTTAACAGTTATATCAGTACCTTTGAAACAGTTGGTTAATTTAATATGAAATTTACACATTTCAAGGAAGTTACCTAAAGCAGATTTGTAATTGGTCACTGGTGTGTATGAGATCAGGAACTACTTTAAGTTTCAAATTCCAGATTAACCAGCAGGTTCTCTCCCAGCTGGAGCACAAACCTCACTTCTCCATACTCAGTGAACGGTGACAAGCTCCATAGATTGATTGGTGCTTGTCCAGAACTTTGGATAGGAAAAGTGCAGTAATTTATACTAATTACTAAATTTGACAGATATAAAATCATGAAAGAATTTTGTAATCTACATTTTTTCCTCAGAACTTAATATCTAAATCTCTTCAAATTCTCATCTCTGTTTAATGTTTGATGGCTCTGGGTCTGTATTCGCTGGAATTCAGAAGGATGAGGGAGGATCTCATTGAAACCTTTTGAATGTTGAAAGGCCTAGCCAGAGTAGATGTGGAAAGGGTGTTTCCCATGGTGAGAGAGTCTAGGACAAGAGGGCATAGCCTCAGGATAGAGGGGTGCCCTTTCAAAACAGAGATTTGGAGAAATTGCTTTAGCCAAAGGGTGGTGAATTTTTGGAATTTGCTGCCACATGCAGCTGTGGAGGCCAGATCGTTGGGTGTATTTAGGGCAAAGAGTTATAGGTTCTTGATTGGATATGGCATCAAAGATTATGGGGAAAAGGCCGGGAACTGGAGTTGAAGAAGAGATAAAGAAGAGATTAAAAAAAAGATCAGCCATGATTGAATGGTGGAGCAGACTCGATGGGCCAGATGGCCTAATTCTGCTCCTATGTCTTATGGTCTTATGGAAATGCTCCCAGTGGATTCTATCATGCATTTTCTCATAATCTCCCCTAGCTCTACCAAATTTTGAACAGTGTCAAACCCCCTTCTCCATATACTAAACCATTGTTCAATTTTTGACCAGAATACTTTCAGCTGCCAAGAGCATAAACTCCGGTGTTCTTTTTTTTAAACATCTTCATCTTTAACTCACTTTCTTTTTTAATATATACATAAGAACCTCTTCTTTTTGCAATGCTTTTGGATATCTGACCTGGAATCATACAGCGTTTTGCCTTTGTTTGATAAGGCTCCAGGGACACTTCAATATCAAAGCCAGCATGCAAATACAATTTATATGTTTGTAGTTTTTATTCAGTTCTTGAAAAATAAATTCAAAATTACACCCATTTATTAGTCCTAAAATGAACACAGTAAGAATCAGTTCAGCAGGGCAAAGAGCCCTTTACCTATATATGTGGGTCACTGCTCCATTGATTCAGACTTTTTAAGCAGCCCAGCAGCCCAATTAAAGTGAGCAGAGTTCTTACACAAATACTAAAATGGGATCTCAGTTCATTTCAGATGAAAATTGGGAAATTTGTTAATCTAGTCAGAATATGCAATGTATACTTTCAACCTGTTAACTCTAGTCTTGAACAACATAACTAATGATCCTTGAAAGACAAGAGGATTCCAATTAATTGCTTTCAGCACCCTCCTGGATACAACCATAGGCCGCAGTTCAGGCAGGTTTGGTTCCACAGTTTGTGAAATCAAATGGCACATTGAAATCAAGAAGCTGGTGTGCATCTTGGATTCAAACAGGATGCAAGTTCCATTGCCAAAGTTTACTTCTTTATTGAGAGAATACAGTGCAGAGAATTTCCAAAACATGGTGATCTCTTCCTTCGTTCTCTCATCAGCCATCTGTGATTTCAAGACAAAGTGTTCACTGATATTGTCCTGCTTCTGTGAGTCCTCAAACATGTTTGTTTTGTGCTTTTTCAGAAAAGCATGACCATTCGTGAAAATTTCCTTTTGTTCCTCTGAAAAGATTTCATCATGGGCGCACGACTCCATTGATTGAATTGCTGAATGCACACTTTTTCCTATTATGGACAAAACTTAACCTCGACCAGAATTGGCTCCGCACAGTTTCATTGTTCATGTGAAACATGTTCCTTGTGAATCCCCTGGGTAATGCAAATGGTATTGGGTGACATTTGGGGAAACAGCTTGAATCAGATTATGAAGTAGTGCAACAATTTGGAATTTTAATTGCAATCTGTGAAAATTTCTATTTCATTGAAATAATTGCTGCTGAATCCTGGTATTTAATTTCCCTCCTTCCAATTAAACATGAATAGACCTTCTTAATAGACCTGTTAAAGATGCTTGAATGGGTGCCGCGGTAGCATAGCAGTTACTGCAATGCTATTACAGCTTGGCGCGTCAGAGTTTAGAGTTCAATTCCTAGGGCATTGGCAAGGAGTCAATATGTCCTGTCTGCAGAAGGTGTAGGATTTCTCTGAGTGCTCCAGTTTCCTCCTATAGTCCAAAGACGTACCAGTTAGTAGGTTAATTCGTCAGTGTAAATTGTCCCGTGATTAGGCTAGGGTTACATCAGGGGCTGCTGTGTGGTGTGACTTAAAGAGCCGGAAGAACTTATTCTGTGCTGTATCTCTAAATAAATGTTGGTTTTCATAAGCAGTCATTTAACATTTTCCACAATATAAGATGTTTTAATACAGACTTCCAATTCATCTGTTTTAGAGTCACTTGGAATGACTGGTAACAATCTCCAGTGAACTCTAAAGTAACACCTCCTATTAATTTTTAACATCTTGCAATGTTCATTCTTATTCTTCAATGGGCAACTTGTGAGGCAGTACATATGGTAATAAGTTTACAATCGTTTTGTCATTTTTCACTTTTACAGTTCCCCTAACAATGTTACACATTGGAGTCTCCACATCTGTCAAATTTACAGGGAGTTTAAAAGCCCTGTAATGGGAGGGGATGCCCATTAGATAATGGGGCTCCTCCTATGGGAGTTTTAAAAGAAGAGTTTAGTACCTCCTTTCTCTAAAACTAACATACATGCAAAACTTTATATTTCAAGCCTGTTTTGTTTCTGTGTTTCCACAGGACACATATTTTATTGTACAGTTTTAAACTGATATAAAAATGAGTGCGATTTCTAATAATTAAATAAATATTGACTATGCATTGAACAAATGGAACATAAACCATGAGTTGCCTAAAAGTGAGTGGTGAATGAGAGCTATTGGCCCTGCAAGAGGGAGGAGAAGATGGTAACGCGACGCAGCGCGCAGCGGCCACTCCGGTGAATGATATCTGTCATCTGTCAAGTAGGATGCCGTGCACAATCCTGATTTGATGGAGACAGACGTGAGAGAACAGAGGATCATCTGGTGAAACTTCTGAAATGCCTGTTTTGCTGCCACTGCTACTATGTGATCCAGAATCTCCGGAGGGGAAGGCCCTGAGTCCTCAGCTTTGCTTGTTGCTCGGCAGCCGGGGTGGGACCAAAGCACTCAGCAGAGATGGTGCTCGGTGCTCAATGTCGGAGGGCTGGCCGGAGTCTCAAAGTTTTCGGACAGACTCACAGTCGGCTGCGGGCGGGTGCTTCTAATGCATCGGCAAGTTTGCGGTGCTTCCGTCTGCAGGAGGTAATGGGGCTATTGAGACTTGAGACTTTTTTTACCGTGCCCATGGTCTGCTCTTTATCAAATTACGGTATTGCTTTGCACTGTTGTAACTATATGTTATAATTATGTGGTTTTGTTAGTTTTAGTCTTGGTTTGTCTTGTGTTTCTGTGATATCTTTCTGGAGGAACATTGTATCATTTTTGATGCATGGATTTCCAAATGATAACAAACAAGGACTGAGCATCCTCTTAATCTAGACTAATCTAAGAATCAAATGAATTAAAATCTTCAGCCAATTTAAGAGACATTCACCCTTGAAGTGTGGTGCTAATGCGAAGTGGACCAGTGGTGTTAAAACATGTAGGCAGGCTGAATCCAATATTATGGTACAAACTAAAGTTGTGGTTACATAGAGGGAATTCCTTTAAGGGCAATTTACACTTCACCTCGCTTGGAAACCAAGTCGGCATTGCGAAAAAGCGGGTTTGAAATTGTACTGATGCTAAATTTAAGAGTATAAATCAATTCCTGAGATACGTGCCCAATATGCCTTTAATAAATAGTGCAATTCTATTAAAATACATAGTCTGCTGTAGGCTATGCAAAGTGAATTAAAATCTATTTTACTGTTTCCATAAGACTGCAATATAGATGGTCAAAGGTTCCTTTTATTATCTAAGTATGTATGCAGAATACAACTCTGAGATTCATCTACTCCAGATAGCAACAAACAAAGAAAAACCACTGAAGTTGTTGAAAGAAATCAACCCCCACCCCCACTGCATAAAAAAGAAACAAAATCTTGCCAACCCCAAACCTTCAACCCCTCCCTCATACAAAAACAGATCACCCGTTGGGAAAATGGCAGATAGATCATCAAACCCCAAACGCATCCCTCGCAAAACAAGACATCACCTACACAGGAAAAAAAGCAGGAGCAATAACATTAAAACCCCAACCCCCTCTCGAATGCTAAATGTACAGCTAAATGATGATCTTATTCTGTACACGTCTATAACATAGCCGTTCTACAGTATTAAATAAAGATGTTATGGAAGGTGGATAAGGCTTTTTATATTTATGTTCCGTAAATGGAGATCCCCAGTGGCAAAATTCAGGTTATAAAAGGGCAAAACAAGCCAGGAGTAAACAGTTTCATGGCAACTTCATTTCACAGTTTGGTGTGACCTCATTTATTTCATTGGTCCTCTATTTCAACGATCAGTTGTATCCAAATTTGCCTTGATACGTTTCCAATTTGCCATTTTACTATAATGCAATACAGTTTGATTTGGAGTCTCATTCGACTTACTTGAATGTAACTGTCATTTTATGCACAGCTTTCTGCTTCTAATTAAACAAGGAGTTTCAAATTCTGGACACCTGGAAAGGTTAACCAGAATGGGGACATCAGCGGCCCATGCACAGTTAACTTTGCCACTCATTGCCTGAGGTTCACCTTACACGGCAGCTTATTTTCTATAGCTTATCCATATCTTGCACTACTTTAATTTGCAACAAATGATCTTATAAATATTGAAATGCAAGCAGCATAGAATGTGATGTTTAGATAGAAATAATGCACTTCTTGCAGCTAAGATTTGAATGAAATATCATTTAAATTTGTATATTTATTTTTGCACATCATTACACAACAAAAATAAAGAAAAATTTTCAATCTACTTTGAGTATGCATATGCATAGTTTCTCCTGAAAACCCAGAAGCTGCCATCACTGCATCTCTGTGGGATGCTGTCACTAACATGCAGAGGTCAATGAACTGATAGGAAACTACCCGTTGAAAAAAATATTCAATATGTTCCATTTTGCTACGTGATTTGTAGCTGAGCTTTTAATGCCATATTAGACAGCCAGAATAATTAACATCTGATTTTCTCTTTATGGACTTTCAATAACATAGATTACTTCAAAATATTTACTTGCATTCTGAAAAATGCTTAAAAGAGTAATCAAATATAGTTCATTTTACTTGATATTTGGTTGTCTCTTAGTATTCTTCAAAATAATTGGCTTCTTAGACTGCGTGATAATTAAATTTGTGCTAGACCCTAGACATGACATCAACAAACATCATCAGAGAGTAGGAATCTACTTCATTGGCATTGGTAGACTTTACTGAGAGCTCTTTTAAAACCAGTAATAAACACTGCTGCTTTGCCCCCAGCAGCAAACTCAGATGCAAATTATCTTTCATTATTAGTTTATTCAATTTAACAATCATTCATGATCTTGAAAGCTCCCTTCATAGTTGCATCTACACTAGTTATTCTCTGTCCCTGTCTCCAAAGCCCTTAGCATACAAAGGGCTCAAAAGTGCAATCAGTTTGCCAAATATTACTTAACCAGTTGTCCAAAACAAATTTTTCTCCACCTTTATTTGCAATCAATACTGCATATGTTTGGATCTCACTTTATGTGAGAAAACAGCTTCGAGTGAGAATTAATCTTAAAGTGCCAAAATTAATATTGTGTTCCCAAATTTCAAATTCATGAAGAACTTGTACTTATTTTCCTTCCTACCTTAATCCCCATGCCTTTAACTTTCAGAATGTAGTATCATGAAATCCTATACCTGTATCATGACAATTTCTTCCACTTTAACCTAGATATTAAGCTTGTCCTGCGTTATAAACTCTATCTCCAGATTATTGGCAAGAACAGGATTATACGTTTATATCCTTTGAGATTAATGACCTGACAACACTTACCATCTAGATTCACATGAAAGGAATGGCTATTATTTAAAGAATAATTCTCTGACCTCGAGAGGGAAAGGGAAGCATAATTTACTTTCATTAGACTGAGTTTTTTTTTATTTTGAGCACTTCAGTAATGGGAGAACTTGGCATAAAGGAATTCTCCTTTTTCTGATACACCGTGCAAATTTTTCCAGAAATAAAGTTACTTCTTGCTCACAGCAAATATCACTTTTGAATTCCAAACTGACTATCATCCACTTCTAACTCATTTTTAAGCAGCCTTAATGCAACAAAAGATTCTTTGTAATTACATGCCACAATGCACTACATCATGTGTGGTGTATAGAACACACATTTTCTATTAATTAAAAACAAATGGTAATTAAGTAATTAAAATATTAAAGTATATTGCCACTGAGGATTGTGCTAATCCAATTCTTGACTATTAACTGGTTAGAAGGGCACATCTGACCAAATGTCAGGTCTTTTACTTCATCAACATAGCCAGCTCAGCATGAAATATCAATCCGTTTCAAATGCAAATATCCCAAGGGCACCCATTACTTAAGAAGTCCACTCAGCCATTCAAAACAAAAGCCAAAAGAGTATGATTGATAGATTCGAGAATATCTATTAACCTTCTTACATGGGTTTATTTCTCTAGGGTTTCCCAATCTAACTTCACTCACTTCAGTTAAATGGAAAGAACACTATGTCATGGCTGCATGTGTGACCCGAGGATAGAGTTTTAACAATTTGTAGAGTATTTTTTTTCAGAATGCAGTGTATCTACATCTGCTCTTTTCATTGTTCTTCTCATAAATTTCACCAAGAGAAAGGCCATTAGGCTGAACGAGTTCAAGCAGGCAAAGTATCGAAGAATATTTTCAGTCCCATTTCTCTGAATGTTCCCAACAGTCCTATAAATAATTTCTCAGATTGCCAGAACAGTTGTTTCAGCCACTGTTGCAGGTTGTATATTACAGATGATCACCACGTGGTTTTTCCTCTTATACAGTACCCCTGTAATTTTTCCCCAAAATTTTAAGTCTGAGTCCTCTGATCATTGAATCACCTATTAATGAGAATAATGCTTTTTATTTCCAATTTTCCAAACTCTTTCACAGTCATTGTTTGAGGACAATCCCAGCTCCTCCAGTCATACATTGTACATGAAACCCCTCATCGCTGGAACCACTCACTTCTACATCCTCTCTGGGACTTTTATAGTCTAACAGATTAACAACAAAACATTTTATAAACTGATTAACCCTGATAATTTCCAAAAATATATTTCCATTGTAGAATTAACTAATCTGCAATTAATTTTGATCAATTTGCTCATAATCAAAAACTTTTGAAAATTCTTGCTATGAATTTAACATAATGCCTCTTAATACTTTAAATCCATGTTTAAATAATTTGATTTTTTTTGTTACTCTCTCCTAGATTTCCAAATCAATAATTCAATGGTTATGAATAAAGCAGGCATTTTCCAGGCAAACCAATGATAGCTGAAATTCTGATCTGGAAATATAAATTGGTGATCAAACAAATGGAGACAGGACACATGAAAGCAATTTAAGTGCAGAAATAGCATATTGCTTCTTTTGGAAATTCTGCACACACTTTTTAAAAAATTGCACATAGCAACATGTATACTGTTTGCATATTTCACACTCCAGCTTATCTCAGATTCAAGATCCAGTTTACAAGTATATGTATGTACAGGTGCAACGAAAAACTTACTTGCATCAGCATCATCAAGGAGAATTATTGGCACAGACATGATACCAAAATAAATTAAAGATGTTTGCAAGGGAACAGAAGGCATTTAAAGCTAGTTTGCTCCAAACTTCACAGAATAACAAAGTAGCCAGCTTGGATGAAGGGTACTTGTCTCATAAAGTACATATTTCCAATCCAGTCTCATTCACCTACGCTCTCTATGACCCTGCTCTCTATGACCCTCTGACCTGTCAGATACTAATGCATTTCCCAAGTAAACCTGTGCCTGTGCCTACTTCCTGTGACAATGGATTCTAGGTCCTAACAACTCAATATAAAAATGTTTTCCCATTATTTTTGGTTTTGCCAAATACTTCCATACTGAATCACTTGTCTTATAACCTTTCCGCTAATGGCAATATGTTCTATCTACTTTGACAATGTTTTAACATTTTAAATGCTTTCAGAACACTTGCAAATTCCAATAATCATCCCAACCTCCACTCTATCCACAAAACTAAAGCTCCTCATCCCTCGCCTCCTTTTTATTAAATCTCTTCTGCACCTTCTCCAAGACCAGGCCTATAACATCTTTCCTAAAATGCATCACCCAGAGCTGGCTACAATAGTCAGATGTACCTGAATTACTATTTCATCAAGATTCAGCACAATGCCTTTACTATTTCTAAGAGCTTACATTTGTTTAATCCCAGATATTTTTGTTTGTATACCTCTTAAAGTTTTTTTAAAAATTTATTTTAGCAACAACATTTTAAATAAATGAGGCAAAAGTTTTGCTGAAATAAAACAATCAAATCCTAAATATATTATTTTGTGCATTAGAATCTCATGGCATACTGTCAGTTTGATTAGGATAATTTTCTAATCAGAAGATAGACTCAATCACTTGAAGCATATACTGAAAAACTGACTACAATATAACTTTCTGGCAAAATACACTGAGATTCCAATTACAAGCTTCAAGCAAGAAATGTGCCTTGCTGATAATGCAAGGCTTGAAAATGACCCAGTAATTCCTGAAGTATAGATTAACAACTAACATCTCTATATTATGCAACAGCCAAAATAAACATTTGCCTAATGCAAAGCCGTGGGTTAAGAATTGTAGGTCATTGTGCCACTTGCTTTCAATCAACCATGCTTTGAAAGTTACATGGAATATAAATCATAATCCACACTTTCTCACTAAGTATGCACAATTTATAACTCTGGTACACTCCTTCAAAATTCTATGCTAAGAACTGAATTCTTAGGAATGGAAAGGAAGGGGGGAGAGGCCAGACTAAGAAGGTGGGAGAAGGGGTAGGAGGACAAACTAGAAGGTGGTGGGGGTCGGGGGAGGATGAAATAGGAAGCTGGAAGATAAAAAGTGGAAAAGGCAAAAGGCATCTTCCCTCTTCCTTCCCAGACCTGATGAAGAGTCTCTGCCTGAAATGTTGACTGTTCATTCATCTTCATAGATGCTGCCTGAACGGCTGAGTTCCTCCAGCATTTTGTGTGAGTTGCTCTGCATTTCCAGCATCTGCAAGACCTCTTGTGTTTATGAATTCAACAGTCACACAATTACACTGTTTAATTTCTAGTTTTCTCATGGAGCACTTAAAAGGTTGACAAAGAAAATATTAATGAGATCCTCATTACCCTTTAACATGTTCATTTTATGAATTAATAGCTCTTCTGATCAGCATAATGAGACCTGCAAAAGATTTGCCCTAGTTGCATACAAAATCATACCAACTCCCTAAAGACAAAAAAAGTCAGAGAGACCATCCTACAAATTGTATATATAATGCCAATACTGTACTGCGAACAATTCATTATTCACTACACAACTGGTTTCTTCCCTTGCTAAATCTCAAAACTCACAAGGATACAAACACAAATTGATAACCTATGCCCAAGCACAATTAAAAATAAGTGACAAAAATGGATTCACAGCTGTTTCAACTTCATATTTTCTATCAAATGTTAGAAAATTACTTCTAACTTCAAGTCTTAATGCAGCTAAGAGACTCCTGGAGTGCTATGTGCAGGAACAAAACTGCTGCAGGCTATTGCAGTTTCAAACAACTGGTCTCTGGTTGCACGAAAGTAAAGCACTGGCTGTTCTTACAATTAGTATTCTGTTGCAATACAATAAAATAAAACTGAAAACTTCTTGCTTACCTGAGCCTCGTTTAGACACTATCTTCAGGCTGTGAACAGTGGATATGTATAAAAGCACCATCAACTGAATGGAAATTTTCATTTTCTGGCTTGAAATTCAACCTAAAACAAAATATTGTGGTTGTTAGTGGTACAACACATATAATTAAACAATTTTCTAACATTTGCATCTGAAAGATTTCAGTCATTTGGCACAGAAGTTAACACGATTATATTTTTGGAATTCATTGAAGTCTTTAAAATGTACTGAATGAGACATCATACCACCAAAACGAAATCATGACTTTGAACTAGTCCAATGCGCGCATCCTTTATCCACATTGTGTACAGCACTGTAAATATTTATCTTGAGGTACACATCACTGTCTTTTGAAAGATACCACTAGATCTATTTTTACCACTCTTTCAAGTTATATTCGCTGAACTAAAGACCAAAACGAGAAGGCAACCCAAAGAAACTTTTCAAATTTACAGATACAGCTTTGAAGTTCTGTATCCTTGCGCAAAACCCGCAATGTTCCATAGCCTATCATGACAACCAATTTCAAACATTTCAAGTCACAGTAAAATCAATACAGGTCATGGCAGGACAATGGTTATCTTATAAGTGAATAAACTTATAATACAGCCACAGAGCCATAGAGCACTACAAGACAGAAACAGGTCCTTTGGCCCATCTAGTCTGTACCAAACTATTATCCTCCCTCATCTCATTAACTTGCACCTAGACTATTGTTCTCCATACCCCTCCCATTCATGTACATATCCAAGTTTCTCTTAAATGTTGCAATTGAACCTACATCCACCACTGCCTCTGGCAGCCCATTCCACACCCTGAGTGAAGAAGATCCCCCTCTGGTTCCCCTTGAATATTTCAGCTTTTACCCTAAATCTTTGACCTCTAATTCTGGTCTCACCCAACTTCAGTGGAAAAAGCCTGTTTGCATTGACCATTATCTATATCCCTTATACCCTGAATACCTATATCAAATCACTCTCCACTTTCCTATGCTCCAGGAGAGCAGTGAGTAATAAGTCCAGTATTCCCAATTTATGCAACCTTTCCCTACAACTCAGGTTCTCAAGTCTCAGCAAAAACACTGTAAATTTTCACTGTACTTTCAATGTTATTGAGATCTTTCCTGTAGGTAGACCAGACCTTTCCACAAATACTCCTAATTTGGATTTACAACTTCAATATAACATCCCAACTTCTGTACTCAGTATTCTGAGTTCTGAAAAACACTGTGCCAAAAGCTTTCAAGGAATTACATTTCTGTATTCCCAGATCCTTCAGTTTTACTAGGCTCCTCAGTACCCCACCGTTCACTGCATACGTTCTATCCTGGTTTGCCCTTCCAAAGCACAACATCTCACACTTCCCTGCATTAAATTCCAACTACCACTTTTCAGTCCATTTTCCCAGCTGGCCCGGATCCTGCTTCATGCTTTAATTACCTCCCTCACGGTCCACTCTGCCATCAATCTTGATGGCATCTACAAATTTGTTGATTCAGTTTACCACATTATCATTGAAGTCATTAACATAGGTAACTAACAACAATGGATTCAACTATCAACATCAAATGTCTTTCCTTCATCCAACTTTTCAGGTAACCTCCTGGAAAAACACTATAAGTTAAACACAACCAATCACACACACAACCATCTTGACTATTCCTAATCCATAAGACCTTAAGACATAGGAGCAAAATAAGGCCACTTTGGCCTATCGATTCTGCTCTGCTATTCAATCATGGCTGATCCTTTTTTTTCCTCAGCCCCACTCCCCAACCTTCTCCACATAACCTTTGATGTCCTGTCCAATCAAGAACCTATCAAGTGCTGCCTTAAGTACACCCAACGACCTGGCCTCCACAGCTGCCTGTGGTAATAAATTCCACAAACTCACCACACTTTGGCAAAAGAAATTTCTCTGCATCTCCGTTTTAAATGGAAGCTCCTCCATCCTGAGGCTGTGCTTGCTTGTCCTGGACTCCCCACCATGGGAAACATCCTTTCCACAACTTCTCTGTCTAGCTCTTTCAACATTTGAAAGATTTCAATGAGAACCCCCCCTCATCCTTCTAAATTCCAGTGAGTACAGACCCAGAGATATCAAACATTCCTTGTAAGATAACCCTTTCATTCCCAAAATCACATTTATGAACCTCCTCTGAAGCCTCTCCAATGCCAGCACATCCTTTCTCAGAAGACAAGGCCAAAACTGTTCACAATATTCAAGGTTAGGCCTCAACAGTGCCTTATAAAGCCTCAGCATCACATCCCTGCTCTTGTATTCTAGACTTCTTGAAATGAATGCAAACGTTGCATTTGCTTTCCTCATCACTGACTTTACCTTCAAGTTAATCTTTAGAGTGTTCTGCAAAGCACCTTTGCATCTCAAATTTTTGGATTTTCTCCCTATTTAGAAAATAGTCAGCTCATTTCTTCCTACAACCAAAGTGCATGACCATGCATTTTCCAACATTGTATTTCTTTTGCCACTTTCTTGTCCATTCTCCTAATCTTTTTAAGTTCTTCTGCAGCCTACCTGTTTCCTCAATACTACCTACCTCTCCACCAATCTTTGTATCATTTATAAACTTGGCAACAAAGCCCTCTATTTCATCATCTGAATCATTGATATGCAGCATAAAAAGAAGCAGTCCCAACACCAAGCCCTGCGGAACACCACTAGTCACTGGCAGCCAACCAGAAAACAATCCTTTTATTCCCACTCGCTGTCTCCTACCAATCAGCCAATGCTTTAACCATGCCAGTGACTTTCTTGTAATACCGTGGTTTCTTAACTTGGTAAGTAGCTTCATGTGTGGCACCTTGTCAAAGGCCTTCTGAAAGTCCAAATATACAACATCCACTGCATCCCCTTTATCTAACCTACATTTAATCTCCTCAAAGAATTCTAACAGGTTCGTCAGGCAAGATTTTCCCTTAAGGATACAATGCTGACTTTGCCCTATCTTGTCCTGTGTTACCAAGAACTCCATAACTTCATCCTTATCAATTGACTTCAACATCTTCCCAACCACTGTGGTCAGGCTAACTGGTCGATAATTTCCTTTCTGCTATCTTCCTCCGTTCTGAAAGAGTGAAGTGACATTTGCAATTTTCCAGTCTTCTAGCACCATGCTAGAGTCCAATGATTTTTGAAAGAGAATTATTAATGCCTCCACAATTTCTACCGCTACCTCGTTCAGAACCCCAGGGTGCAGTTCATCGGGTCAGCATAACTTATGAACCCTTAGGGTCTTTCAGCTTTCTGAACACCCTCTCCCTTGTAATAGTAACCACACTCGCATCTCTTCCCTCACACCCTTCAACATCCGGCACACTACTGATGTCTTCCACAGTGAAGACTGATGCAAAATGCTCATTTAGTTTATCTGCCATCTCTATGGCCCCCATTATTTCTCCAGGCTCAGTTTCTAGTGGTCCTATACCCACTCTCATCTCTCTTTTGTTTTTCATATACTTGCAAAAGCTTTCACTTTCCACTTTGATATTGTTTGCTAGCTTGCTTTCATACTTTATCTTTTCCCTCCTAATGACTCTTTTAGTTGCTTTCTGTGGGGTTTTAAAAGCTTCCCAATCCTCTGTCTTCCAATAATTTTTGTTTGTTATATCCCTTCTCATTTGCCTTTAGCTTTGACTTCCCTTGTCAACCACAGTTGTACTATTTTGCCATTTGAGTGTTACTTTGTTTTTGGAACATATCTATCCTGCACCCTCCTCATTTTTCCCAGAAACTCACACCATTGCTGCTTTGCTGTCATCCCTGCAAGTATCTCCTTCCACTTTACTTTGGCCAATTCCTCTCCCATACCACTGTATTAACCTTTACTCCATTAAAGTACTGTTACATCAGTCTTTACTTTCTCCCTATCAAATATCAAGTTGAATTCAATCATATTGTGATTACTGTCTCCTAAATGTTCTTTTGCCTTAAGCTTCCTAATCACCTCCAGTTCATTACATAACACCCAATCCAGTATGATCCTCTAGTAGGCTCAATGACAAACTGTTGGATGCCTATGAGATAGCTTTTCAGTGCAAACTCATTCATTTGATATCCAATTCCAACCTGATTTTCCCAATTGACCTGCATGTTGAAATCTTCCCTGACTATCATAACACTACCCTTTTGACATGCCTTTTCTATTTCCTGCTGTAATCTATGGTTCACATCCCAGCTGCTGTTGGGAGGCCTGCATATAACTGCCATCAGGATCCTTTTATCCTTGCAGTTTCTTAACCCAACCCACAAGGATTCAACATCTTCCAATCCTATGTCACATCTTTCTACTGATTTGACACCATTCTTTACCAGCAGAGCCACAACACCCCCTCTGCCTACATTCTATCCCTTCAATACAATGTGTAACCTTGGACATTCAGCTCCCAACTGTAACCATCCTTCAGCCACGATTCAGCGATGGCCACAACATTATACCTGACAATCTGTAATAGTGCAACGAGATAATTCACCTTATTTCTTATACTCCGTATATTGAGATATCCAGTCCTGTCTATCCAAATACCTTGGAATACATTCCAATAATTTACCCACTGCTAATGTCAAGCTCATCAGCTAATTTCCCAGCTTATTCTTAAAACCTTTCTTGAACAATGGAACATTAGCTAACCTTTAGTCCTGCAACACCTCATCCATGGTTAAGGAAGTTTTAAATACCTTTGCCAGGGCCCCTCTAATTTATACATAGGCCTCCCAGAAGATCCAAGGATACAAATTATCAAGCCCTGTGGACTCACACACTCTAGTTTGTTTTAAGGCAGCAAGCACCTCCTCTTCCATAATTCAGATATATGAGTCATAACCCTACTTGATCTTGCCTTGTGCAGCTGGATCCTGCACTTCCTGTCAGATCGCTGGCAGGTGATAAGAGTGGGCTCCCTCACCTCCACCCCTCTGACTCTCAACACAGGAGCCCCTCAGGGCTGTGTACTGAGTCCCCTCCTTTACCCCCTGTCTACCCATGACTGTGTTAGCACCCACAGCTCTAATCGGCTAATTAAATTTGCTGACAACACTACATTATTTGGCCTAATCTCAAACAATAACGAGGTGGCCTACACGGAAGAAGTCATCTCTCTGACACAGTGATGTCAAGAAAACAACCCCTCCCTTAATGTCGCAAAGACAAAGGAGCTGGTTGTGGTTTACAGGAGGAATGGAGACAGGCTAACCGCTATTGACGTCAATGGATCTGGGGTTGAGAGGGTAAGCAGCTTTAAGATCCTCAGCATCCACATCACCGAGGACCTCATGTGGTCTGCACACACCAGCTGTGTGGTGAAAAAGGCGTAACATCGCCTCTTTCACCTCAGCCGGTTGAGGAAGTTTGGTATGGGCCCCCACAAATCCTAAGAACTTTCTACAGGGGCACAATTGAGAGCATCCTGACTGGCTGCATCACTGCCTGGTATGGGAACTGTACCTCCCTTAATCGCAGGACTCTGCAGAGAGTGGCGTGGACAGCCCTGTGCATCTGTAGTTTTGAACTTCCCATGACTCAGGACATTTACAAAGACAGATGTGAGAAAAGGGCCCAAATGATTATTGGGGACCCAAGTCACCCCAATTACAATCTATTCCAGTTGCTACCATCCAGGAAACGGTACCGCAACATAAAAGGCAGGACCAGCAGCTTCTTCCACCAGGCTATCAGACTGATTAATTCACGCTGAACTGAGTATATTTCTATGTTACATTGACTGTTCCATTTATTATGAAATATTATAAATTACTATGATTGGACATTGCACATTTAGACGGAGATGTAACGTAAAGATTTTTACTCCTCATGTATGTGAAGGATGTAAGAAATAAAGTCAATTCAGTTCAATTCCCTCACTATTGCTTTGCTTCAGTTCTATACACCATCTCCCAAAAAATTTGTAAAGACTCTGTTCTACACAATTTTCTTTGTCATCATTGCCCATTTTCTTCTGGGAGATGTCACATGTTTTAATGAACATTTTAACTGACTTGAAAATTTTAACACATTGCAAACAATAATTTTTTGATTTGTTGCTTCACTTCTAAGCCAGACAAATGCACCTAATGCACTCTGCAGCAGATACTGCAATATCTCTGGACATTAAATAAGATCTGCATATTGACCTTCAGCTGAGGTGGCAGAAACTTTAAGTGAATGGAGGACCAAAGCCTGGACTGGAAGAACTTCATGGATCAAATATCTTTGTCTCACACTGTAGGTAAATCATCTATTTACTAAATCCTGAATAAGATTAGATCCTAACTAAAATGCCTTGAACCCACTGCAATGCATAGATCGTAAAGCATTGTCAGATCTGAGATCAGAGACCACAGTTCTGAGACCATGAGTGACTGAGATAGAAAGACTGAAAGGAGTAGGAGAGGCTAAATAGAGAACTCAGAATAATAACTGGGGAGGCAGCCGGAATCAGTTCTAAATCCATATATGGAAAAGCAGAGGGAGAGTTGATTCAAGAGCATTAAAGATGCAAAGCCTGACCACCTCACCTTCACTATGAATGTTCAGACCCTAAGCACTTCTATCTCACATCATTCAGGCTTCAAAGCTCTCCACTTCCATCTTGACAAAAGAACCAACCAATCACTCTCCACCACCACTCTCCACCATCTGGTAAAATTGGTCCTCACCCTGAACGATTTTTCCATCGGCTCCTTCCACTTTCTCCAAACTAAAGGGGTAGCCATGGCACTCACATGGGCCCCAGCTTTGCCTGCCTCTTCGTTGGCTATGTACAACAGTCTATGTTCAAAGCCTTCCCTGGTTATACTCCCCAATTCTTCCTCAGCTATATTGACGACTGCATTGGTGCTGCTTCATGCACCCTTACTGAGCTTGTCAATTTTATCTACTTTGCCTCTAACTTCCAACCTGCACTTCAATTCACTTGGTCCATCTCTGTCACCTCCTTTTCCCTCCTTGATCTCTCTGTCTCCATCTCTGGAGACAAACTGTCAACCAACATACTTTACAAACCTACTGCTTCCCACCATTATCTCGACTATATCTCTTCTCTCCCTATCTCCTGTAAAAATGCTTTCCCCTTTTCTCAGTTTCTTCACCTCCACCACATCTGTTCCCAGGATGTGGCTTTCCGTTCCAGGACATCAGCGATGCCCTGCTTCTTTAAAGTATGGATTTCCCTCACTCTACTATTGATGCCGCCCTCACTTACATCTCCTCCTTTTCCCTTACATCTGCACTCACCACATCTTCCCACCGCCTTAATAGTGACAGAGTTCCTCATGTTCTTAACTACCACCCCATCAGCCTCCACATCCAACACATTATCCTCTGCAACTTCTGCCATCTCCAAAGGAATCCCACCATTAGGCACATCTTTACCTCCACCACTCCACTTTCTACAGGAGTCACTCCCCCCACGATTTCCTTGTCCATTCGTCCATCCCCGCTCATCTCCCTCCACGCGCTTAACCTTGCAAGCAGCCTAAAATGCGGCACCTGCCCATTCACCTCCCTAACGTCCATTCAGGGCCCCAAAAAATCCTTCCAGGTGAGTCAACATTCACTTGTTAATCTGCCATGGTCACCTATTATGTCCAGTGCTCCCGATGCAGCCGCCTCAACATTGGTGAGACCCGTCATAAATTGGGGGACCACTTCAATGAGCTCCTCTGCACCATCTGCTACGAACGGGACTTCCCAGTGGCTAAACATTTTAATTCCAATCCCCGTTTCAACATATTGATCCATGGCCTCCTCTTAGGTCAAGATGAGGCCACACTCAGGTTGGAGGAGTAACATCTCCACTGGGGACCCTCCAACCTAATGGCATGAATATCGATTTCTTCTTCTGGTAATCAAATTCCCACCCCCTCCCCATCTCTATTCCCCACTCTGACCTTTTACTTCTTTTCATCTGCTTACTATTTCTCCCTGGGTCTTCTCCTTCCCTTTCTCCACTCTCCTCTCCTATCAAATTCTTTCTTCTCCAGGACTTGAACTTTTCCACCCACCAGCTGACCTGTTTCCCCTCGCCCCCACCCCCACCTTTTCATTCTTGCATCTTCACCCTTCCTTCTCAGTCCTGAGGAAGGGTCTCAGCCTGATACGTTGACTGTTTATTCTATTCCATAGCTGCTGCCTGACCATATGAGTTCCCTCAGCATTTTGTGTCTTTCGCTTTGAATTTCCAGCACCTGCAGGCTTTCTTGTGTTTGTAAAGTATTCCAAAGTTTTTATTGTTCTAAGCACTCTACAACAGTTGATCATCCAAAACTGCTGTTTAAATATTTGAATCTTAAGGATGTGAAACTTCTGCCTTCCCTGGACTATAGCCCTGATTCCATCCATTGAGGTCAGGAACTATAGTAAATATTGTTCGTAGATCCCTGTGACAATGGTTAGCATGAGCCCACTGATCAATTCATAATTGCTGCTGTAAATATCTTTTGGACCAGAACAATGAATACAGGAGAGATTCAAAGCAATTTTGTGGGCTGTATCCTACGTAATGTCAATATAACCAATGAATTTGAAAACTGTCTTCATTAAAATAACCAACCATACTAAACATCCACTTTGCGGAAGCTTTCATAATGGGAGAAAAGTTAAAGCCTCAGTAAAAATACACCACAGTGTGCATTTTTTTGGGCTTCTTGATAGGAAAATCATACACTAGTCATGGTAGTCATTTTTTACATGGTATAAAATTTGGTCTCCAACTCTGCTGCAGCAATGATTTGAGTAGATATGGAACTAATTCAAAAGTCCTGCATTGTATTTTCTCTAACTAATTTATATGGGAATATTAAAATTATTATAAAATTATTTTCTTTGTCTTTGCAAAAAAAAGTTCAATTGATGATATTAAAATTGCATGAACCAAATAAATAAGTATAAAAAAGACAAGAAATTACCATAGATTCGATATATAAAGAATAACTTAAAGAAATAATTAAATACCCTCCTCTTCCCAAAAACTTCACTTATGATGCATCTGCTTTAATCATCAGTGTGTTCCAGTAAGTTAGTACTCGAAAGAAGTTTACAGAGCAAATTAAAATGGTGCTTTTTTGTTTCCTGGCCTGCTCTCTGACAGAATTTTAGATTTTAATTGGCTGTTCAGCCAACATGGTACAGCCATAGCTGTGAAATATCAGCAATTCCTTTGAAGCGATGCCTAACAGCAGTTGGCTTTGGAATAGTGGAAGTTCCTGACACAGATATTGCTAGAACTTTGCATGGAGCTTTCTTTGAGCTCAGCAGTAAGTGCCCTCGCTTTAGGATTCATTTCACTGGACAATACTTTTTTTTTAAAATATCACTTAATAACACAGAAGGGAACCAACTTAATATCCAAGTAAGCCAGATAATAGCCTTTGTAAAAGTATATGATATTGGCAATGTAAGATTGTTACAAGGCTGAACTGGGAGGCACAGCCCCTAATGTGCCTTTGACAAAATGCTTTTTAATTAAACCACAAGTATTTGAGTTCCTTTAATGTGATACAGTAAATCCATTCAAACATCTTTCAATCACATTCCATGCATAAAACAGCATGAAGCTTAGCTGTTTAAGATATTCACACACTATAAATATTATTAAAAATCTCATGCTGATTAAAAATAGGATATCCCACAAAGCAGAACAAACTTTGATAGACACAAATGACTGAGAGATGACCTGTAAAGAATACTGAATGGCATGTATTGACATGTAATATAAAATTAAACTTAGAAAGTTTATTTTTAAAAATGTACTTCAAAAAACTGAGCAAAAAATCTTTGCACCACGCTACAATGCGATCAATTCAGCTTTATTTTCTGTTGATGTGATAATTCTGTTTATAATTTAACTGGAGAGACAAGGGAAGAAAAGAATGTACAAGGCATTTT
Organism: Mobula hypostoma; assembly: GCF_963921235.1. Lineage (NCBI taxonomy): Eukaryota > Metazoa > Chordata > Chondrichthyes > Myliobatiformes > Myliobatidae > Mobula > Mobula hypostoma. The sequence continues at coordinate 62,960,347 of NC_086102.1, read as the reverse complement.
ATCCTTTTTAACAAAAGAATTGTTATTATTAAGCAAAGAGCAAGATATATCTCAGTCATTTTACAGTGTATCTTGTCAGAGCATACAGATGTACTGTTAATTGCTTCTTTGAGACAGAATTGAAAACTGAGAGAAAACATAAAACATTCATTGAGTGACATTTTGAAAGTCCATTATTTGCCAGTCTTGTTAATGTTCATTGTTATAAACTAGTTAAAATGTAATTTTGTATACAATGTAAACAATGCCAATATTGTTAGAATACCTTAACTTTATTGTGAGCTGCTTCTTCAGAGAAAAAGGTCTCAGTACTAAGGTTATTTCAGAATACTGTGTTCCATGGTAATGTTTCCTAACTTAAATAAAATCTGCAAAGACATACAAGAGTCTTAAATTTTGCTGAGTACTGGAAGTACTGATAAGGATATTGTATTTAACAAATAATCTCTAATTTTACACAATAAATATGCTGCCTTTGGGCCTAAGTAGAGAAGTAAAGAACACTTGAATAAAGGGCAAGGTTTGATCAACCTTAATTCTGCTTAATAGAGGATATTACAATTCTGCCATGACAAACAATTATACAAACACTTCAAAATTTACTGCATCACAAAGGCACGCCGAGTCATCCGGAGCAACATCTAAAGTTCTGTGGTGAGGTTTAGAAGAGCAATCATCTGGATAATAATAACCATGGAACTATACTACAGGTAATTAGCACTCCAGGTTCCTCCCAACACAGTGACAGGTTATTTTTCCTTTATTCCTCTTTTAGATTTGGTGGCATTGCTGGCAAGGCTGGCATATTGCCCATTCACCACTGTCCCAGTGAAGATGATGATGAGCCACTTTCTGATGAAGGTATCACCATAAAGCCAGAGGTGTGTTGAGGGAGAGCCCAAATCTAGACCCACAGATGAATGAGAACGGCAATATATTTCCAAATCAGGGTGGTATGATACTATTTGAAGAAGAACCTAAAGGTGATGGTCTCCTTATATCCTTATAGATTTGAAAAGTGCTGGAGGAATTATTTCTTTAAATTAGGGGTTCCCAACCATTTTTAGGCCATGAATCCCTACCATTAACAGGGGTTGAGAACCCCTGCTTTAAATATATGTACTTTGTAGAAAATATACGCAGCCGTCACTCTTCCCTGGTGATGAAGGGAATGGGAGCTTAGGATGACTGATGGGATATCGGTTAAGTGGGTTGCTTAACCCTGGATGGTATCAAGCTTCTTTAGATTTGTTAAAATAGCACTCGGCCAGGCAAGTGGGAAACATTCCATCACTATCTTGATTTGACTCTTGTACTTAGCAGAAAGTTCCCATCTATGCACCCATTCAGGTGAATTTCTCATCAATGGTGACCTCCCCACCTTCTTAGAGATTTTGACTGTGGGTGTCTTAAATCTCAAAGGCAGGTCAAAGTTGAGTTTCTTAGCATATACACAAGCACATACGGTATATGCACAGGTACAATGAAAAACTTAATTGCAGCAGCATCATACAATTAACATTAACAAGAAAAACTTAAATTAAACATAAATAATACAATTTTGGCATGAAAGAACACAGTGAGAACAGAAAAAATACAAAGCTAATTTTGATGCAATGTTATCAAAGTAGTTCTAATGCTGCTAAACTCTAGTTGTGCCAGTTGGTTCAAGAATGACATGGTTGATGAGAATTTGCTGTTCTTAAAGAACTTTATATTTCTGGCATTATCAATGGCGCTATCATAAAGGTCAGATGGTTATTTCCTGGTTACGCCTCTACATCCTCAGAAGGATAAGGAAATGGGCATATCTCTGTCAACCCTCACCAATTTTTATCAATGCACAATAGAAAGCATCATATCTGGATGCAACATGGCTTAGTATGGTAACTGGTCTGCATGTGACTAAGAAAGTGTAAGACACAGCTAGCACATCATGGAAACTAACCTCCCCACATTGTTACTTCCCACTGCTTCAGTACTATGAAAAATCCCACCCATCCTGTGTTATGTTTTTTTCTTCATAAAGACAAACTTGATATGGATAAACACGAGAACATTTTATTACTGAACAACACTGAGTGTGTGCAACCATCGAAACTTTTGGTTCTGGGTGAACCACCCAGATTGCTCACTGGGAATTTAAGTTCTTTATTACATACACACATAACAAGACATCTTCCCCCTTTAAAGAAAAAACCAATACAATACTATGTTCTCATAACCCTGAAAGGAACAATAATCCTTTCCAACAAAGATATGTATATTCTGTAGGTAGCCCCATTTTCACTCAGTGATTTTCAGTCAATCTCAGAGGTGGTTTAATGATCCTTTTTGGTCTGCCATATGCTTCCATAGGTATATTGCTTGTACTTGGTGTGTTAATATTTATGTCTTTCTGAGGACTCTGATCAACAAGTGCATTCTTTACATTTGCTGGCCCTTTTGGTGTACTGACAGGTGACGTGTCACAGCTATTGGTTGGAGCTTGTGGTCATACATCCACACAGTTCCTTCTCAGAAGTGTTCCTCACTCAATCTGCATCTGGTAGGAATGTAGAGCAACTTCCTCTTGCAAATATCCATGAGCATGGACCAGGTGCCAGAATCATGATCCCGGATTTGCACTTGATCTCCAGGCTTCAGGACTGGTAGGCTTTTCGTGATACTATTTCTGCTTTTCTTCCCCTTTCAACTTGAGCCAATTTGACCTTGTGTGCTCCTTTAGGTGTCAACAGGTTTTCATGCACTGAAAGGTTAGTGTGTATGTGTCGACCCATCAGCATCTGGGCTGGTGTAAGGCCATTCTGCAGTAGTGCCATTCTGTGAATTACTAGACTTGTGTGGTAATCCTCTAATCCATCTTATGCTTTTTTCATGAGGCCCTTCACTACCTTGACTGAACATTCTGTTAGCCATTAGATTTATGGTGATGTGGGCTTGAAGCTATGTGTCCAAAGCCCCAATCATTGGCAAAGGACTGAAATTCACAGCTTGAAAATTGTGGACCATTGTCTGACACGACTTCATATGGAACACCATGCCTCACAGGAAAGTAGTGACCGCTTTGATAGATGTTGATGGCACTGCTGCAGCCTCTGGGTAATTGGAAAAGTAGTCTGTTATAACAACGTGACTTTTCCCATTACTTTGAAACAAATCCACTGCAACTTTGAAGTACAGCCTGCCTGGTAAAAGGAGTGGTGTAAGTGGTTCTGTTTGCTGCTTCAGTTTGTAAGTAAGACCTATTTCACATGAAACAGTGGTCTGGCTAATGTTTCAGTTCATTCCTGAACCAAGTACCTCACTTCATAAGCTCTTCATTTACAGTTTTCCTCACCAAGATGCCCTTCACACTCTGGACATTGTTCTGCTTTCCAGAGGGCAGAAGATACAAAAGCCTGAAAGCACATTCCACCAGGGTCAAGGGCAGCTTCTAGTACAATAAGATGAATGCTTGACCTCATAATCTGCTTTGTACTGAATTTGTACCTTAATGTTTACCTATAGAGGGGAATAAACAGTTGACATTTCAGTCTTCATCAAGCCTGATCAGTACTTCTGAAGAAGGTTCCTATGCCATTTATTCTCTTCTATAGATGCTGCCTGACCTGCTGAGTTCCTCCAGCATTTTGTGTGTTGCTCTTGATTTCCAGGATCCGCAGAATCACTTGTTGAAAATATTTTGTAAAATGTGCAGCTCAGGTGGCTGATGGTTGGGTTGAATTGTTCTCCAGTCTTGGCGATTTACTGGCAAATGTTTCGACACCCAATGAGGAGACATCATCAGTGTGCTGATAATTGTGTTGTGTCCTTTGGCTGCTTGGCCTTTATATACTTATCAATCCGCTGACTGGTCGTCATTTTGGATCTTCAAGGGTAGAGAATAGGAAGAGTTAGTCATGCCACTTGACTGCCAGTTGATGATTCATGGATCATGTGGATAGATTTCTCCCAGTTTGGCTGATTTAATATCTGCTGCAATCCCCGTTTGTGCTAATTGTTTACCTGTACTGCACTCTCTCTGTGGCAGTTGCACTGTATACTGCATTATTTTATCTTATGATTATTAATTATTCTAATCCTTCACCAATGTCTCTGCATTGCTGCATAAATAAAGCACACTTGGGTGAGTCAGTAAAAATAACAAGTGCACAACATGAGTTTGTAAATGATGAGCTTTAAAAGTTAGTAATCAGAAGTGGCTCTACAGTGGACAAAGTCAGATAAGGTAGCAGTTGTGACCTACCCAAAAGAATGTCAGAACTGTAGAATCACCACAAACTTGGCTCGAGGTCTTTAAATACATAGTTCTGAAAATGCTGGATATAGCCATAAGTGGAAACATGTTTAATGAGTTTGGAGAGAAAAAGTGAGAACATGGAGCACAGAAAAGTACAGCACAGGAACGTTCACAATGGTTTGCCAAAACAATTAAATCACAGAGGCCAACTACTCAAAACCCTTCACAATATCCATATCATTCTATTTTCCTCACTTTTCCATCATATCTCCTTTGAAATTAATCCCTCTCACCTTAGATGCATGCCCTCTGGCATTAGACATTTCAACTCGGGGAAACAGATACTCTTTGTCTATTCTATCTACAGTATGTCTCTCATAACTTTATAAAACTCTATCCGATCTCTCCTCAGCTTCCACCGCTCCAGGGAAAACCCAAATTCATCCAATCTCTTATTATAGCATGTGCCCTCTAATCCAGGCAGCACCCTGGTGAACCTCTTCTGCATCCTCTCCAAATCCTTGATATCCTTCCCATAATGGAAAGACCAGAACTGTATTCAATACTCCAGAAGTGGCATAACTAGAATTTTATAAAACTGCAACATAACTTCCTGTCTTTTGAAATCAATGTCTCAACTAATGAAGGCAAGCATGCCATATGCTTTCTTAACCAGCCTATCAACCTGTGTAAGCACATTCAGAGAGTTATGAACTTGGACCCCAAGATCCCTCTGTTCATCAACAGATCTGCCTAGAGTTTTATGCACTTGCAGCCTCACCTGCACAATCTGATATCCTGTGCCTCACCCACAAAATTGAAATATGACAGCCTGGGTGTAGAAAAGATTCATGAGGATACTGTTAGGACATGAGGATTGAAGTTAAAAGGAAGGCCTGGATAAGCTGGGACTGTTGTCTCTGAAGCAAAGGAGGTTGAGGATTGACCTCAGAGAGGTTGACAAAATCATGGAGGGGCATAAATAAGATGGGCATTAGTGACACAACATTTGGAGGTATTCCATTCGATTCTGGTCACTGAACTATAGGAAGGATGTCACTAAGCTGGAACGCTTGCAGAAAAGTTTCACAAGGATGTTACCGAAACTGGAGTTGCAAGGAGAGACTGGATAAGATGGAGCTTTTCTTTTCCCTTGAAATGAAGGTGGCTGAGGGGTACTTTACAGAACTATATAAAATCATGAGGGGCATCGATAAGGTGAATAGTCATATTTTTCCCTCAGGGTTGGGACATTTAAGTTTAGAGGGACTAATTCTAAAGGGGATGTGAGAGGGAAGACTTTTTACATGGAGAGTAATGGGTGCCTGGATTGCATTGCCTGTGTGGTGGTAGAGACAGATACATTAGGGACTTTTAAGGGATAGTAGATGGGCACATGAATATGAGGAAAATGGACGGATATGGACATCGTGTAGACAGAAGAGGATCATTTAATTAGTTCAGCACTGAGGGACAAAAGGCCTGCTTCTATGCTGTACTGCTCTATTTTAAGTTTTATGTGTTTGGCTGAAATAGGTTGAATAGGAAATGTTTTTCACAGAGAGAGCAATGGAAAGATTAGTCAGAAAGTCTGAAAGAACTTTAGTTAAATTATGGTGATGGTCTCAGAGTCCCTGCCTGATAGACCAACGGGGGTTTAAACAAATTGTATTATATTCAACAAGCCATTGACACATCATAACCTAAATGCTGGGCAATGGTGTAAAGCTGGATTAATCTTAATAGCTCATTGCTCATTTTTGTACTATTTATTTACTTTGTAAGTTATAGTAACTTTATGACATTGCACTCTACTGCAACCGGAAAACAGCAAATTTCATATCATGTCTGGCCGTGACTGTAATAAATATGATTCTGATCCTAACTTTACTATGCCTTTATGATTGGAAAATCTATTTCTTGATGGAGGAGGCCACAGACTTAGGAGATGCTTTCAAAGGAAACTCGTGGTGTTCAGTACAATTTGATCGCGAATTCTTAATCTAATGGATTTGGACAACAAATGGGAGAATACCGAGAAGTGTCAAGGAGCACACATCTGTAATTCTATGAAAGTAGCAGGATGGGTTGGTCAGATGATAGATTCAGAGTTACACTCTGTGGAAACAGGTCTAGCCCAGGTAGTCCATACTGATCAAGGTGTCTCCCTGACCTAGTCCCATTTCCCTTTGTTTCAGTTCTATCACTCTAAATCTCTTTATCCATATACCTATCTAAAAATACCTTTAACATGATTGTCAACTTTCTCAGGCAGCCTATTCCATTCTTGTCGCCATCCTCTGGATGGAAAATGTTATTCCTCAGACTCCTTTTAAATGTTCCCCATCTATAAATTAAAAAATAAATAAATACTATATTAAAAAAACTAATGAGCTATGTAATGTATGGATCTATTTCTTTTAGAGAATGACCCCTCCTCCCACTTAGCACTACATATTGATCTGTTGTTGACACATGCGCATTATTCTCTCTCTTGCTGCAATTTAAATACACCAGTTAAGGCCATCTCCCGTGAGCGTGCTTTTATTTAATTGCTATGTAGTTATGTCAGAAAATATCACCAACTGCAGCAATAATTATTGAACAAAACAGCGAGAGTTAAACAGCATGAGAAAGGCATCACAGACACTAACAAACATGCGAGTACAGTACATAGTAACAGTGAAAGTCATGCTGAATTTAAAGTGAAAATAGAGTGTTGATGGCTTCAGTCAGGAAAGTTGATGAGTTTGATAGTGCTATCAAAGGCTGGGAGCTGTATAGTAAGAGGGAGGAACTACATTGTGATGCAAACAACATGGAGGAGAAAAAGAAAGCCCCCGCGCTCCTTAGCTTAACGGCCCCAAGAACGTACAGTCTCTTATGCAACTTAGTAACCCCTGCAAAGCTAGCAAGCAAGATGTTCACCAAAATTGTAACAACTTCACAAAATCACTTGAGCCCTAAATCACTGGTAATAGCTGAAAGACTTGGATTTTACAAAAGGAACCGGTCAAAAGATGAAAGCATTTCTAAATACATTGCAGAATAGTGCAAGCTTTTCCAGTACTGTGTCCTTAAGAGATGGACTTTCTGATGCATTAAGGGACAGGCTTATATGTGGCATGCATAGTCAAAGCACTCAAGAGGCTTAGAATAGGCATCGATTAATGCTATATCGTTAGAGACTGCAGCAAAGGATGCAGCAGAACTACAGCAAAGGAGGTTTGAATGTGAAATGCGCAAAATGTCCTGAAATGGTGCAAAAATCCAAAGATGTTATTGATGTGGCAAATCCTCCCATGTTGCAAATGACTGTTGGTTCAAAGAAAAAGTCTGCAGAAAGTGTCACAGACAAGGTCACATAGAGAGAATGTGCAAGGGAGACGTAAAGCACAACTGAGTGAAAAGTCTGAAACACAAAACTGAGCAAATGCATAAAGTTACTGAATGTAAAACAGAATCAGACGACGTAGAGTCTGACAAAGGTGAACTGTTATGCCTAGAACAGCATAGTATTACTGAAGCAGCTCACAAAATCATCTGAATCACAATAGACATGTCTGGTGTATAACTGAAAATGGAGCTGGATACAGGGCCAGCTTTGTCCATAACTTCGGGGAATCACTACAACAGTCTGTTTTCTAAGATGACATTAGAGAAGGCTTCAGTGATGCTAAAGACTTATACAGGCAAAAATAAATTGTCTCCCAAAGGCAAAATGAAGTAAATGTGACATATGGATGCCAAACACAGCAGTTAGAACTTTATGTATTGAAAAGTGGAGAGCCAGCAATTTTCATATGTGAATGGTAGAGAAAAATCAAAGCTCTCAGTGTGGCATCAACAGTGCAGCCCAACTGGTAGCACTAACCAGAGACTGGCACAGCTGCTTAATGTTAATGAGAAGGTGTTAGGGAAGGGAATTGATAAACAGATTGAAGACTTGGCCAAACTGGCTGTTTGGGATGCCAAGTAGTTCAAAATGCACCCCCAGAGGCACCTTTAGACCTATGAGTGGGTGTCTTCACCATGACACAGGGTATATAGTGACTTTACTCGGCCTTTCATGGACTGCAGGTTTCTGATTGCTGTGGATGCTCATTCAATGTGCCTGAAAGTTATACTAATAAAGTCAACTACCCCAGCAAAGACCGTCGCCACTTTGAGGACTATCTTCCAGAAGCAGCTTACCAGAACAAATTGTGAGTGACAATGGACCACAACACATGTCAGAAGAATACCAACAGTTCATGAAGAAAAATGCCAATACACATTTCAAGTCAGCTCCTCATCACCCAGCAACGAATGGGTTAGCTGAAAGGTTTATCCAAATCCATTAAAGTGATGGACAAGGAGGAGATTTCTGCACAATACAAGATGGACAACTTTCTTCTTGTGCATCCAAACTCTGTTCCTGTGACGACAAATCTGCAACGCTGTTCATGAACAGGAGTCTGAGATCTCACATAGACCTCCTGAAACGAGACCTCCAGAGGGAAGTACAGAATAAACAGTTCAGTCAGTGGCCAAGTGAATCAGCAAGGAACTTCAAGATTGGACAGGAAGACCTAGTGCATGATTATCAAGAAGACAAGTAGACACCCGGTAGGATAGCTACAAATACAGATGTAGCTGATGTACAGAATGGATGTTGGAGATCAGCCATGGCGACATCATGTGGACAAGATACTGGATACTCAACCAAAGAACATACCCGAGTCGACTACAACCAACAAGACAGACACATTACAGTCACCATACTTGCGTCTCAGTCATGATCTCACTGACAGCAATGAGACGCAGAAAACCAAGAATGCTCTGTTAGACCACACGCCTACCAAATCCAATGCCACCCCACAGGTCCAGAGGCGTTATCCTGAAAGAAACAGAGCACCATCCAAAAGACTGAGCCTTTAGAACTGTGAAGTTAGTTACTGTGAAACATGTTTATTTGGAATGTGGGTTTATGAAAGGAAAATTAAATTGTTTTGTACATATAGTTTTATGTTGCGTTAATTTAAAGGCAATGGAAGTGTAATGTATGGATCTAGCTATTTTAGAGCAATGACCACCACCCCCTCTTAGCACTATGTATCGATCTGTTTGTGTGTGTCAGGATGCTAGAGCAGGGATCCAATCGCAGACCCAGTACCGTGCACACAGTGATATTAACTGAGTAACAAATCCCGAGGTGCAAACAAAGTCAGCATCAAAGTTCAGGCAGAGATCAAAACATCCAGAGAAATCCAAAAACCAGAATTGGGAAACAGGCAGTCGATATTCAGACAGACAGAGTACAGATATGATTGCTAGAAAGGCACAGGAAAATTCACAAGCACAATCCAGCAACAAACAGGTGAAAACACAGGACTGAAATACACTGAGCAATAAACAGAGAGGCAGATGTTAGGTGGAGCACAATGAGACACAGGTGGCAGCAATACAGGTAATAATGAGAAACAGATGAGAGACGGCGTACTCGGTAATACAGGGGCCGGAGTAGAGCAGGAGCGCGGACAGGGGCACATAGCAATACAAAACCACAGACTGACAGCTGGGGGAAAAACACAAGAAGACAGAGTTCAACTGGAGGTACTGACACTGTGCAAGCACTGTTGTCTATCCATCCGCATTGTTCTCTTTTTCTTGCTACAATATGAATATAACAGTTAAAGCCATCTTCTGCGTGCATGTCTTTATTTAATTGATATGACTTAAACACAACAAGCTAGTGTTCAGAGACCATTCAGAAACCTGATGGTAGAAATCAATGAATTCTCTATATAACACAGTTTTAGAACTACCTTAACCATGTGCACTGCAGCAGTTCGAAATGGTATACAGACACGGAGGGCAGACAATGGAGGCCTTATCACAAACATCCACATCTGATGACTGAATAAAATAAAAAGGGAAACAGCTCAGAAAAATACCACAGATAATGTGACTTGGAAAGTGGTTACACTCAAGAAAAATAATCTTATTGTGGTGCAGTGTAATTTTAATTGAGAGAAGGTTTTACTGCTCTGTTATAAAGCTATTAGATGTGGCTAATTATTGAATAAAAACTGAAAATGGTAATAGAATTTTTCTCTTTTCCAAAAATAGAATGCCTCAATTCATAGCTGCAGAATAAAAAGGGAACACAAAATAGTTTGCTTTGCTATTAATGTGAAAGAATATTTTGACTGAAGCTTTGCTAGTTTTGTGCTGCTGTTGTTCTTAGGTCAAGTGCATTTACTGCTTCCGAGAGCAGTATCAAAAATTTTATGATCACGAATAGAGACTCTAAGGCCCACAGTCGTGCAATAGAAATTGTGAGATGAGCTGGATGTTCATGAAGCATACATAATGAAATGTCATAACTAATATAAAAATGTAAAAAGTCAAACCTGTTAACCACCTTCACCTTACACCGTAGCTGAGCATCTTGAATAAAATTCCATTATAATAACTGTGCTCTGTTGGATTTTAAATATGATGTCAAAGTATCACAAAATAATCTACACAGAAAAAAGCTAATGCACAGGAGTTTAGAAAAAATGCTGACACTTCAGTGCTGCACTGCCAGCATTTCCCAAAACTGTCACCACATTAAGGATTCTAGGTGCAGACAGAAGTCTCACACTTGCTGGCTGGTCTGGAATGGGATCATGTGCACTAAGCTCTAAAAAATAAACTCACTGCAACTTTTGAGGAACCCTGCAAACAAAGCAGCCTGCCTATAGGCTCCATTTCAAAAAAATTATTGCTGCAAGTGACAAGAGCAAACTAGTTAATTTACATTTTTAAAAAACTGGATGAGTAGACCTCATAGCTACGGTGTTGAAATGCTGGAAGAGCTTGGCTATGGCTAGAAACAACTCCTGCCTCAGCAAGGGCCTGGACCCATTGCATTTTGCCTATCGCCACGAAACATCTAGGCGGACATGATCACGTTGGCTCTCCACACAGACTTGGATCACACGGTAATACAAATACTATGTCAGGATGCTGTTTATTGATCATAGCTCAGCTTTTAACACCACCACTCCCACAGTTCTGATCAAAAAGCTCCAGAACCTGGGTCTTTGTACTTCCCTCTGCAACTGGATCCTCAACTTCCTAACCAGAAGACTACAGTCTGTGCAGATTGGAAATAACATCTCCACCTCGCTGACAATCAACACTGGTACACCTCAAGGGTTTGTGCTTAGCCCACTGCTCTACTCTCTTTACACCCATGACTGTGTGGCTAGGCACAGCTCAAATGCCATCTATAAATTTGCTGCCAACTATTGTTGGCAGAATCTCAGATGATGATGAGAGAGTGTACGGGAGTGAGATATGTCAGCTAGTTGAGTGGTATCGCAGCAACAATCTTGCACTCAACATCAGTGAGACCAAAGAACTGATTGGGGACTTCAGGAAGAGTAAAATGAGGGAACACACACCAGTCCTCAAAGAGGGATCCGAAGTGGAGAGAGTAAGCAATTTCAAGTTCCTGCATTTCAATATCTCTGAGGACTGAATCTGAACCCAACATATCGATGCAGCTACAAAGAAGGCACGACAGCGGTTATGATTCATTAGGAGTTTGAGGAGATTTGGTATGTCACCAAAACATTTGCAAATTTCTACAGATGTACCATGGACTGCATTCTAACTGACTGCATCAGCTACTGGTACGGGGGAGGCTACTGCACAGTATCGAAGTAAGCTGCAGAGAGTTGTAAAATTAGTCAGCTCCATCATGGACACGAGCCTCCATAGTACAGAGGACATCTTTCAAGGAGCAGTGCTTCAAAAAAGAAGCATCTATCATTAAGCATCCCCATCACCCTGGACATGTCCTGTTCTCATTGTTACCGTCAGGAAGGGGGAAGCTAATAGAAGCCTGAAGGCACACACTCAGAAACAGCTTCTTCCCCTTTGCCATCCAATTTCTGAATGGACATTGAATGTGAACACTACCTCAATACTTTTTTTTTGCACTATGTATTTCATATATGAGGGGTGATTGATAAGTTTGTGGCCTAGGGTAGAAGGAATCAATTTTAGAAAACCTAGCACATTTAGTTTTCCTACTTTTACACACTTAGTCCAGCGGTCATGGAGCATACGGATTCCTTCTTTGTAGAAGTCGGCATCTTGGACCTCCAGAGGTGGACCACAGCAGGGTTGATTGATAAGTTCATGGCCTTGGTGCAATCCGGGGTATATTACGATCGAGGAACGTGTTTGCAGACTGGATATTGAACTTTTTACTGTTGGACTTCGGCCACATTCCACTGTGATACAACACTTGGTGGCATGGGAGGTCATTCCTGCCTGTGGCCATCGAACGTGCAGCTCCTCCCGTGGAGGGTCAGACACCCTGAGCCAATAGACTGGTCCTGGACTTATTTTCCATCTGGCATAGTTTTGCATTTTGTTGTTTGATTGTTGGGTTTTTTTTGTATTGCTATATTTACGCTCTATTCTTGGTTGGTGCAGCTGCAACGAAACCAAATTTCCGTCAGGATTAATAAAGTATATCTAGCTATCTATCTATCTAAGGTAGAAGAAGATGAGGAGAAACTTCAAACTTTCTGCATTTTCACTCAAAGTTGAACTGCATGTGCATGTAACGAGAGCTACATAACTCATCTCCTTCTACCTTAGGCCACAAACTTATCAATCACCCCTCATGTGTATGTGTGTGTGTGTGTGTGTGTGTGTGTGTATATAATATACACACACACACACACACATATACTTACTGTAATTCACAATTTTTTCTATTATTGTGTATTGCATTGTACTGCTGCCGCAAAGTTAACAAATTTCACGATGTAGGCTAGTGACATTAAAACCTGATTCTGACTTTACTTAAATTTTCGTCATTTTATTGTTTCTTCATAGTTGTTAATCCTTCAGAAATATCTAGAACTTGTGAATTTTGACAGCTGGTTAAACATATCTCTGCCAGTGGGTGAATGTTTGTCCTTTCAAGGTGGGACTCGATCCTGCCTCAGCACTCAGTGGCGTTACAATCCACAAAAGTATAGCTGCTGCAGACCTTTACCTTTCCTCTCCTTTCTATAAGTGTAAACCTCAGATAAATATTATGTGGAGATTTGTGACAAATATGATATATATGTACAGTATCTGAAATTTATCTTTTGGAAAGTTTTGTTTGATGATGAACTTCAATAAAATATAAATTACAAAAAAAAAGAACTGGCATGAAACTTGAATTAAATTGATACAAGTTAATTCACAAAGGTAAATCCACATTGACCACATAAGCCAGCACAGCAAAGCAGCAAGTCACAAATTCTGGCTCAAGGCTTAACATCATGATACATTTCAGAGTTTGTGATTTTCTTTTATGCACTTCCTCGTGGAACTAATGTTTGCACAGCAAGTTACTCAACTCACATAGACAGAATGTGATCCAGAAATTGGCTCACCTTGGGAAAAGCAATTGCAACACAATGCTCACTGTGTTAATGAAGTCGGAAGTACAACCATGGGAAATGTTTCTGTTTATGTCCTAAGCTAAAGAGAATACGATCAACTCATGAGAGTCATTCACAACTTCAGAGGCAATTCATTGGTCATGTAGACAGCAAGAATGTGACATACTTGGCTCCCAATCCTGTGTCACAGATGAGTAGTGTGATAGGAAGACAATGGGAAGAGCTAAGTGATCTTCCTCTCCCTCTCCCCCTCTTTATTATTTGTTTTAAATCTCCTGTTTCAAAATGCTGGCTTGGCTACTGTTATGCTTGCACAAAGATGTTGCAGAATACTTTATCAGTCATGGTTCTGCCTTCACAATGGGGATTTAAACAGGTATTAGGCTCTCATTTGTTTTAGACCAGCACCTGAACAAATGGACCATATTAAGCAGACAAGAGAAAATCCAAGCAACACACACAAAATGCTGGAGAAATTCAGCAGCATCTATGGAAAAGAGTACAGTTGACATTTCAGGCAGCGACCCTTCAGCAGGACTGGAGAAAAGAAGATGAGTCTGAGTAAAAGGTGGGGAGGGAGGGGAGCAAGAAACACTGGGTGATAAGGGAAACTGGAAGAGGGAGGGGTGAAGTAAAGAGCTGGGAAGTTGAATGGTGAAGGAGATACAGGGCTGGAGAAGGGGGAATTTAATGGGAGAGAACAGAAGGTCATGGAGAAAGAAAAGAGGGAGGAGCACCAGAAGGAGGTGATGAGCAGGCAAGGAGAAAGGGGTGAAAGGGGACGGAGAATGGGGGAGGGGCAATTACCAGAAGTTCAAGAAATCGATGCTCCTGCCATCAGGTTGAAAACTACCCAGACAGAATAAAAGCTGTTATTCCTCCAACCTGAGTGTGGCCTCTTCGTGATAGTAGAGGAGGCCATGGATGGACATATCGGAATGGGAATGGGAAGTGGAATTAAAACGGGTGGTCACTGGAGGATCCCGCTTTTTCTGGCCGACAGAGTGCAGGTGCTCAGCAAAGCAGTCTCCCAATCTACATCAGGACTCAGGAGGCTACGCTGGGAGCACCAGACACACTATATAACCCCAAAAGACTCACAGGTGAAGTGTCACCTCACCCGGAAGGAATATTTGGGGCCCTGAATGGTAGTGAAGGAGGAGGTGCATATTAAGCAGATGCAGCATGGAATGATCAACACAGAGAACATGGCATATTGGGACCAGCAAGACGAGTACAGCACCATCCTATTTCTAAGCCAAAATGAAAAGAAGAACAATCAAGTCTATATGCTATACCTGTTCTGTAGTTTATTCTGTGGATGATGCTTTTAAAACTGCAGTTAAGAAAGACACTTGAGAGATGCACCTCATTCAGAATTGGGTCTGGCTGAGCAAATACACATTTGCAATTATCACATGGAAGCAAAATGTAAGTTCTTCAACAATAACCATCCATTTGATTAAAAATTCGGCACATAATTAAAAATGTTATGCTTACGAAGTGCATTGGCAATCAGTGTAAATGGGAAAAATTTAACATTACCTAAGGATTTTTTGACTTGCAGAGTTTCAGATCTGTAGTCTAACCACAAGGAGTAATACAAATTGATATTGATAGGTCACAAGTACCGATTTTCTTGAACTCAAAACACAATGTACATCATCTTCTGATAAAGTACAGCAAAGTAAGTTGAGCTTTTGCTAAAACAGATCACCTTCCTGCAGTCAATATGCTATCAAAAGCTAATTTACACCATCCTCTTTGAACACAAGATGCTTTCAATAGTACCAAATATCCATGCAGAAACAAGAGTAGGAAAGCCAAGCACATTTATTCAAGGGAAAACATGCTCATAAAGTATTACTGTATTATATCATAAATCTGCAGCTCAGGTAAAACAAAGTACAATCAAGGAAGTATAGCTTTCAAATGTAGAAAAACACTGGCCTGAATTTTGGGGTTATAACAATAGCAAATGAACAGCTTTCACAACTGAAAAACTGACAGCAAAATTGAGGGTAGCTGCAAATAGTGTGTTATTTTATTCTCCACAGCAAATCAAGAATTTCATTATCTCAGAGTCAGTATAATGTAAATTCACTATTTTTGATACCCTTGATGAGGGGGTTCTTTGATATGTAAGGATTGAATAAAATTGGCCCATTGTCACTAGAATTTAGAAGGGCAGGAGATGATCTCAGTAAAGCATACACAATTCTGAGTGGAATTGTCAGAACAGACATAATAATGCCTTTCATTTGAAGAATCGAGAAACTGGGAGATATAATTTCCGGATAAGAGATCAGGCAATGAGGAGTGAGATTAGCAAAGTTATCTTTACTCAGAGGGATGTGTCTCTAGAAGTCTCCATCTCAAATACTTGTGAATGCTCAGGCATTGAGTCTATTTAAGGCTAATATTAACAGCATTGAGTATGAAAGGAGTCACTGATTTTGGGAACTACATGGTAAGTACAAATTGGATTGTATTGAACAGCAAAGCAGAATCCCGGGGCCATTTTACCTGTGCCGTCTGTTTCATGCATTACATTCAGGATTTCCAAGCGTGCATATTTTAATGCAGAATTCCCAGTGGTGTAGTCAGTGCCTTGGCACATTGCCATAGACTATCCAACCCAAGCCAAACATGACAATGACTGTCAGGAATGGGTACTTGGACATCAAATAAATTACAGTTCCTTGTGTGTGATTCAACTTGGAGTGTAAAAGCTTGCTTGCACAATGGCTTAATGCTGTGCAATGTGTTAGGCTGACTGCTGGTGTATATTTGGGAGAGTGGGGTGTAACAGAAGATGTGGCCCCCATTCTTTAATGAGTGTCCTCAATGAATTGCCTGGCCACCTGACCAAAACTCAACAATATTCAACTGAACACGTCAGAATGTGATGGGTATTAAAACAAGTTGTTTATGTTCTCAAGCTCAGATTGGATGTGGCCATATTAGGGTCAGATCAAATTTTAGCTTTGGACACTAGGAGACCTACATTACAAGTTACATTCCTTGCAACCTTCTCCGCTGTAGTCAATTTAATTTATAAACTGATGTCCAGATTTTTTTGATCAGTATGCTGATCCATAATTCATGGCTGGGAAACTATCTCAGTCATGAAAGACAAGGTTTATAACTGGGTCAGATAGCCCTGAAACTGTCCCACTGGTCAAACGTCTTTCTCACAGCATTTATCAATCCTCACTTTTGAGCTTGTGGCCACACACACAAATCTAAAGCCTCCTGAGCTCATCCTGTGTGCCCACCTGTTCTAATGCAAGACAGTGAAAGAGCAGTGACTGGCGAAACTGGATCTGGATCCAGATCCAGGTGCCATTTCATCTAGGCTGTTTGCTACGAACCGGTTGATAACTCAGTGCAAAATGGCAAGAGAATTATTTCACTTTATTTTAATCAATTGAATTACTTGTTCGTATTTTATTAAATTTATAATTAGATTTTTTAGGGCCTCAGGGTATACTCTTTCAACCTACTTGCCACGTGATGCCTTTTCCATCTCACTGATGCAGTCAGAATCAGATTTATTACTACTATCATCAGACACGAAGCCTATTGGTTTGCATGAGCAGTACAGTGCAAAGACAAAAATCTATAATTTACAAATGTAAAAAATAGTTCAAAGGAAGTAAGGAATAATAAGATAGTGTTCATGGGCTCACTATTCAGAAATCTGATGGCAAACGGAGAGAAGCTGTTCCTAAATCGTTGAGTGTGGACCTTCAGGCTCTGGTACCTCCTCGCTGATAGTGGTCACGAGTAGAGTGTATACTCTGCTGGACAGGGCCATTAATGATAGATACTGCTTCTTGAAGACGTCCTCGATGATAGGGTGATTCTGTCTGTGATGAAGCTGGCTGAGTCTATTACCCATGTGTAGCTTCTTGCTATCCTGTTTACTGGAGGCTCCATTTCAGGCTGTAATACAACTCATCAAAATGCTCCCCAGCTTAAACCTGTAGAGATTTGCAAGAGTCCCTGGTGACATAGAAATCTATTCAGACTCCTAAAGTACAGCCTTTTTTCATCATTACATCTACATGTTATACTCAGGAGAAATCCTGAGATGTTGACTTCCAGGAAGTTGAAGCTTTTGACTACTGACCCCTCAATGACAACTGCTGTGTGTTCTGCTGGTCCACAATCAGTTCCTCAGTCTTCCTGACAATGAGTGCAAGGTTGTTTTTATGGCAACAACACTCCAGCTGATTTATCTCACTCCTATATACTTTTTAATCACAGTTGGAGATTCTGCCAACAACATTGGTGTCATTGGCAAAATTATAGACTGTGTTAGAGTCGCAGTCATGAGGTTAGATAGAGTAGAGCAATGGGCTAAGCATGCATCACTGAGGTATGCCTATATTGATAGACAATGAGGAGGAGAAGTTAATTCCAGTCTGTACTGGCTATGGTTTCTCAATAAGGAAGTCAAGGATGCAGAGAGTTAACGTGTCCGACTTGTCACATCTGCTGAAGAAATAGCAGATGGAATTTTGTAGGCTTGATGCCCTGACAACCTTTGATTGACATTTAAAAACCTAATCAAATAGATTCAAATGATTACAAAACTGAAAATTAATTATTAAAAATCCAATTATAAGAGTATGAAACATTCCAAGGCATGAATGGCTCACAGCTGCATATTCTGCACTCAAAACACAATTGAAGAGGCATAGAAAGCAACTTTGTTAATCAGGATTATTGTGATCCTTCAAGCATTTTATCATTTGCCTGTAGGTTTCACCAGAACATTAAATCATTCTCCAGCCAAAAAAAAATTTCACTTTTTTAAAGCACAAGATTAATGCAGAGCAAGGTGATCCTGTGTAGGAGTACATTCATATCAAAACTGTGTAGGGGGATACAATCACTTTGTTCTCTTGTCCATTTCAGACTTGTAATTCTGCAACTTTTTCATCAGACCTTTATATCAAGCTGGAGTGCAAAGAAATAATTTCAAACTGAGATCCAGGTTAACGACATGGGGAAAATAAAGTATATGACAGGCAAGTAGAACATGACACCCAGGATTTATTAATGTTTTCACTTATTTAAGAGCATGGAAGTTGTCAGATGAGATCATTCACCATTATGCTCAAGGACAGCTTTAATCTTGCTGTTATAAAACTATTGACAGTCTCTTCGTTCAATAAAATGGACTCTTGACTCTACAGATTCCCAGCTCTGACAGGGGGAAAGATTATCAGGCAGACATAGGAAAAGATTTGTGGCTGTGCTCCAGGCCTCTTTGAGAAAATATACCTTAGCTAACTCCTGAAATCCCGAACCTATGACTGCTTCTCATGGAGAAGGATCATTCTGGATAGCACTGAGAACTTAAGAGTCCGTGGATCAGAAATACACAGAAACTGTATGGAAAAAGCAGAATGATATCTCAAACTAACCATGTCAGCTACCTCTTTCTTCATCAGTGGGAAAGTATGCAGTTCCTACATTCGCCTCAGAACTATCCTCCATCCAATGTACTAATTAAGGAGATTTTGAAAAGCTGTGGTGCAGGCAATAGCACCTTTCTAGTTGCAAAACTGACAGCTTCAGAATGGTATGTTTTTTCTTTGTTTTTTGTCCATTATTTCTCAATTCATGTTAGTACATAACTGTATTACTCCTAACTGCATTTACTCTAACCTTTTGGCCAAATTTCAGTGTTGGACTTTTTCTAATTTCTTCTGAAAACTCTACAGCACCACACCCATTGTAGCTCTACATATATACAACCTGTGACATCCTGAAAGAAACATGACTTTCCTTTCATTTCACTTCTGCTCAATAGTACTCCTCCTTTTGAAGTGTTATACTATTAATGCCTTTTGTTTTATAAATTCAAGCATTATCCCCATAAATTCAAACAGATCAGACGCTCCCAATTTTTTATCCTCTGCCTCTTTTCTCAAAGAATGGAGATCAGATTTTCTATCCTCTGATCTACAGGAACAACTGTAGAATTTATCGAACATTGGAAGATGATAAACAGTAACTACTTGTGTTAAAGCCATCACTTCAAAATTCTGAGATATAAACCATCAGGACCTTCAGATTAATTTTCCTTCAAGCTCAATAACATTGCTTGTACTAATTTTTGACAAATACCACTTTGTTTCAGTTCCCCATTCTCATCAGACCCATGCATCACTAATATATCAGGTTGGTTTTGTGTTCTTAACAGAAAATTTTAATTCCTTCACTATTTTCCTATTCCCCTTTATAGTTTCTCCTGCCTTTCTCTTCCGCTCTGCAAGGAGATCATAATTGCTCTTGTTAGTCTCATTCTTTTTAAATACTTATTCTTGCTCTTAAAATCAATGCTTGTGTTTCTCACCAGTCTATCTTCATATTCTATCTTTCCTTTAGTGCAATCAGTTTCACCTTTACTAAGTTCCAGAATGCTCTTAAGTTTCAGGCCCACTCCTTTTATTTAATACAGTCTTTAATTCCTCAACAACCAAGGATGAATTTATTTTCCTTTTGGATTTTTTGTGGTTTAAAGCAAGATATGCAGTGGATTCCAGTTAATTAGGTCATCAGTTAATCGGATCAACCTCTTATTTGATACAACACTTAAAGAACAACAACTAGTTGAGAAAATAGTTGAGATTCCCTTCATTTATTTGGGAAACTATGCTGCTTAATTGGCTCAGGACATTGTTGCTGAACAGTTTCTAACTAGCAGCAGTTATGAGCTCTTGATGTGGCTGCTCGACACTTATACCCTGCCTATAGCAAACAGTTTTTAAGCAGCATCAGTTGTGTGTGTTTGTGTTTAACAAAGTAGTGATTTTTGTCACTGAGAGTTGCTGAGAAATAAGCAGTAAAGACAACTCACAGCTGTGGTTTAACTTACTGTAGTTTCAAACATTCAGGCTTGGAATTGCCAGAAATGGCCAGGAGAGAAACTGAAACGATTTCACTACTATAGCAAGCCAGGAACCATGAAGAATTTGAAAGAACCGACAATGATCTTGAACATTACAATGAAAATGGAGATTGAGGATGCAATTATCTAAAGCATTGTATCTGCACCAGGTGTCTGTGCTGATTTTGTTCACTGCTGTCAAATAACATGGCAGCATACACTGGATGAAATCCTCTGTCAGTAACTGTTAGGAACTAATACACAGTTGTATAGTACTGTAGTAGTATCAGTAGTATTGTGATTTTCTCTTTATTTCATTTAAATACATAATTTGTTACTCAGATTGTCTTTTTACCTTTTTAACCACATCCATGAAACTTCTGGATGGCAGAGTGGAGATGCGTCTCTATTAAAGGAGGTGTAAGGCGCTCCTTCCCTCTGCTCGCCTGCAGGTGAGCCTCAGGAAGGTGCAGTACCTGCTCAGCCCCCGAGCAGGAGCAGGTGAAGCCCTCGGAGCAGGTGGTGGACGGTTGTATGAACAGCTAATGTATTTCACAAGGCCTGGTTATACGACCACTCATGCCAGGCAGGCAATCTCTGAACAGTATTGATAATACCCATCTTGTAGAGACACGCAGCCCAGAAGAAGGTAATGGCAAACCACTTACTTCTGTAGAAAAATTGGCCGAGGACAATCATAGTCATGGGCAGACCATGATGGCCTACATCAGACAACACTGTACAAAATGAATGAACATGAAACTTCAGATAATTGGGACAGACACATAATTGGGCCAAAATATAATGGTCCTGATGTGTCCCGATTAACTGGAATCTGAAACTTGTGCATTATTTTGTTAAATACTTGACACTGAAGTGTATAATGGTGAGCAGTCAAAAAGCAATTCTCCCATTAAACTAGTCAGCTCTCCCATCACACCTTCATTCCCTAAGTGATGAATTGAAACTGACTGTCCTTGACATCAAAGCAACATTTGATCAAGTATGGTGTTAAGCACCCCTGACAAAAGTGAAGCAAATGAGAATCAAGAGAAAACACTGCAATGGTTGAAGTTGTACCTTGTACATCATTGTGATTGTAGGAGGTCACCAGTCTCAGATCCAGGACAACACTGCTGAGTTCCACAGGTGAACCAGCTTCAGTGGCCTTCTGACCAAAATAAGATCAGAGAGAGAGACCTTCACTAATGATTATATAATAATTATTCATTCTCAGCAAATGAAGCCATTCATCTCTGGCTAATGAAAGACCTTGGCAATAGGAAGCATAGCTTGTTGAGAGGCAAATAATATTTGTACCGCCAAAGTATTTGTACATCACCTTCTCCAATAAGCTTGTCTAACCACCTACCCTTAATGTTCAATAACATTATCATCAACCATTGACATCCCAGGAGACATAAGCCCAGCTGGATCAACCACAAACTCTGCAGCTGGAATAGCAGGCCAGTGATTGGGTATGCTGTGGTAAGTAAATCACCTCTTGATGCTATGAAGTCTCTCCACCAGATAAAGAGCAAAGGTCATTAGTTATAGAATAATCCCTCCCTGCCTGGATGTGTGTGTTTCCAATACAACACTATCCAAAACAAACCAGATCCCTTTCACCAATCTAAAAATTGGCTAAAATGCATACCATCTGGAAAATTACAAAATACATTGCTATTATTCAGTAAAGTCACACTGATATAACTTCCAAAACTTCTCTCCTACTCTTCACCTCAAAATCATGCAATCTTTCTCCCCCAATGCCATAACATACAAATCCATTTTCTTTTTACAAATTATTATTGAATTGTTCTTCCACAACTTCTGGTATTGTCTTCCAGATCATAAAACGATAGTAAAATAAAATTTTCCACTTCCCTTTGGTTCTCCTATCAGTTTCTGTGAATGTGAAAGGTAAAAGTTGTCAGGGTGTGTTGGATAATTTTGCTTTCATGGCAGCATGATTAAACAAAGCACTGTGCGAAGCTATTACAGCTCAGGGTGTGGAAGTTCAATTCTGGTGTTCTCTGTAAGAAGTTTGCACATTCTTCCCATGAGTACATGGGTTTCCTCCAAGTGCTTCAATTTCCTTCCACAGTCCACAGATGTACTGGTTAGTTTGTTAACTGGTCATTTTAAATTGTCCTGTGATAAATAGGTTGCTGGGCAGAGTAGCTCGCTGAGCTGGAGGGGCCTGTCCTGCACTGTATTCCTAAATAAATAGATATGTTGTGACTGAGCAAGATAGATATAATTCACTTTGGACATGCAGACACAAGGACAACAGAAACTATTCAGACTGCTGCCCAACAAGACTAACAGTTTTCACTCGAAAGAATAAAAATGGCTCAAGTCCCATCTGAGCTGATTTGCCACAGGTTCAAGCAAAATTATTTGGCAAACTTTGTTTGCAGTGGAAGTCTATATTAAATGAGAGAATATTCAGCAACTGCAAGGGTGTGCTGTGAGGAATTCTATACTGTACATTTTCTTACTTAAAGTTTTTGACTTGTGGAAAAGCAGATTGCGTTCTCAACCAGCAGCATGTTCAGGAGACCGAGAGCATGCAAAATGGTGTGAAGCATGAGATGGTTCATACACTCATGCTAAGCTCGTCAATTTCATCAGCTTTGACTCAACTTGAATCTTGACCTTAAATTCACTTAGTCCATTTCTAACACCTCTTCCAGGCGGGAGAGGTGGAGAATGATGTGTTGGATGTGGAGGCTCGTGGAATGGTAGGTGAGGACAAGAGGGACTCTATCTTTGTTCAGGTGGCGGGAAGATGGGGTGAGTGTGGATGCCCAGAAAATGAGAAGATGCAAGTGTGGGCAGCATCAATGGCAGAGGAAGGAGAACATCTCTGATGTTCTGGAAAGAAAAGCCTCATCCTAGAAACAGATGTGGTGAAGACAAAGGAACTGAGAAAAGGGAATAGCATTCTTCTTATTCTATCATCTTCCCCCTTCCTTTCCAGTAATGATGAAACATCGATTGTTTATTCAGTTCCACAGACGCTGCCTGACTTGCTGAGTTCCTTCAGTATTTTGTGTGTATTACTCTGGATTTCCAGCATCAGCAGAATCTATCTTGCTGTGAAGAACAGTCATCAAAAGCCAGTCAAGACGGGCGCCTGCGTACAACGCTCCCTCAGTCGACGTCTTCTGGATAGACTACAAAACTATTTATTTCACTTCTTTTACATTTCCTTTTCATCTTGAATGTGTTCCTGGGGGTATTGGAGCCTGCATTTTGCAGTTTGGAGATCATGTGGGTGATCCAGTGCTTTACTGTCTCCAGGAGGATTCTGGGAGGAAGCATGAGCCTAGAGGCGAGGAGGCAGTAGGAAGGGGCGCAAGCTGATGTTCAACTCCATTTGGCCAATTTAAGCTTTCATTGTTTGCTTATAGGGTGACATGG
This sequence comes from Mobula hypostoma, assembly GCF_963921235.1. Lineage (NCBI taxonomy): Eukaryota > Metazoa > Chordata > Chondrichthyes > Myliobatiformes > Myliobatidae > Mobula > Mobula hypostoma. The sequence goes on along the minus strand of NC_086102.1, from coordinate 62,936,322 downwards.
GAGTCTGAAACATCAAGGTGAATGAGGAGGGCTAATGCCAACTGCTTGCCTTCTGATCGCCAGTGGGATTGCTCTGCTGCTGGAGAGAGGAGCCTATGTGGCTTATTGCTACATCTGGAGTGTAGGCTACTGGGTCTCTCTCTTTCAAGATGCTGCAGGATGTTTCTGACGTTCTCTGCATCATGGACTTTGGACTATGGATTTTTTTTCCAGTCTTATAGTTTTTATATTCTACGTTTTCGCCCGTTATTTCTCTTTTTCTTGTGTGGGAAAGGGGGATCTGGGGTCTGATGGTTTTGTTGCTTTTTTTTGGATAGTTTTTATGTGGGGAGAGGGGGATTTGGAGGCCAATGTTCTTGTTGCATTACGTGTGGAGAGAGGGGTTTTGGAGCCGATGATCATGTAGCTGTTCTTTTTTATGCGGGGGTGGGGGGTGGGTTTGTTGTTTCCCTCTGAACTGACTTCCGTGTTTTTTCTTTGTTTCATGGATATCTGGAAAAGAAGAAACTCAGAGTTGCATACCACATACTTACTTTGATAATATATGAACCTTTGAATCTTCTATTTCATCTCTAGAATTCAGCTTTAATATCAATTTTGGATCAAGGCTGCAATAAAAGTAGGAGCCATGTGCCCACCCCCTCCCCCCCAATCTCCCAGTACATCATGTTTATCTGTTAATTACCAAGGTTTCGAGAGAAAAGATCAATTAGGAAACAGGGTGTTTGGCCAATGGAACACTGACGCACAGTATTAAAACACACAATGGAAGATGTTTACTACAAATCATTTTTGTCTGTTTCCTTCAACAGTGATGTGTCCTTTCTTACAGTTGTTTCACATTCAAATGTAAAATACACTGACAAAAATCTCAACGTGCAGCTTGGATCAGTGTTGAGTTGTAACTCTGTTCATTTTCATCATTTTAGGCACATTGCATTAACATTTTTTGCAATCTTAAGATTTTAATGTCAGAAAACATTGTCTGGCATTTAGATTCTACAAAGGACTGCATTGAATTTGGTGAAACAGCACCCCATCAAGTGTGAATAAGGATTTCAGGAATGCTGCTGTACCATCCAATTTGGCTAACTGCCCAACATGACATCAGCACTGCTTTGCACAGAGCAACTCATTGTCAGTCAGTGTTAACTACAACCGCACATTTTCTCCCACTCTTCCAGCACTATTACAAAGCATTGATGATCCCATTTAATTAGAAACCGCTGCCATGAGACAATGCACGTTTAAACAGTTGCTGCATGAATGTTTTCAGGTTGGCATGGGAAAAATACAAAAAAAATAAGAGTTTTCAAAACAGTACAAGTTTTATTTGAAACAGACTATGGCATTTGACTTCTTGAACATCCAACATGTTCCAAATTCTTCTGATTTCAAGTTTAACTATTATACCTTGTTAATGTGCATTCTAATAACTGCTGATTCATACAGAGAGATAGGTTTTAAGCTGTTGAAATTGTATCCAGTACTGATGAACAATTGACAGTGGTCTTTTATATGCTTAAACTAGTCCTGCAAGTTGAAAAGCATGGTCCACTGATCAGACTTGAAGATTACAAAGAGTATACAGAATTTGTATTTCAGACATCCATTTATATCTGGTTTATGATTGTTTCATAGTGAGGGGGGTTGAGGACAGATGTGCACAATTTACATAATGAATGAAAATCTCAGTTCTCTTGCAATTTAGTGTTTAATATTTTTTTTAAAAATAAGTAACACAGCAGGCATCTTTACTCTGTAAGCAATATAATAATTCACCCACACAATAAAATCTGCAGATGCTGGAAATCCAAAACAACACACATAAAATGCTGGAGGAACTCAGCAGGCCAGGCAGCACTTATGGAAAAGAGTGAACAGTTGATGTTTTGGGGCAAAACCTGTCATCACCCAATAATTCACCATCATACTAAAGATAAAGATTATCTTTACTTGTCATATGTAAATTGAAAAATATATTGAAGTGCATTGGTTTGCATCAAATCAAATCAATGAGGATTCTGCTGACAACCCACAAGTGTCACCATGCTTCTGGCACCAGCATGACCAGAACTCACTTACTCTAACTAGATGTCTTTGGTAATGTGGAAAGAAGCTAGAGCCCCCAGAGGAAACCAGAGGGAGAATGTACAAACCCCTTCCAAACAGCAGCAGTAATTGAACCCGGGTGTTACTGTAAACCATTGCACTAATCTCTATACTGTCTTGACTCTAACTTTGCCCGCAGACCTGTTCCAACAGTGCTTAATGAACAGCTCTTTGTGATTGAAGATGCTTCCCCACACCAGTTCTGTGGATTTTGCGGAGGGTGATGAGGTCAATGTTGGAAGCACACACTCATCCACTGATGGGGCAGGAGGTACATGATTGGGCACTCAACCAGATAGCTGAGAGGAGCTATCATTCTTCCACTACCTATGCTGTCTACTCAGACAAAAAAACTTAAGGAATTTAGGACTCTTTACTATTAATTTTAATTTTCTGCCTCCAGTTCACACCTCTCCAGACAAACTATACAAAATATAAAAAAAACTATACAATATACAACTATGCTATAAAAACTACACAAACTATACATAATATGTCTTTGAACCAGCACCATTACCATTCACATTCTAACTTTCCTGGCTTCTACCCTACTACAGGCCTCCTGTTTAATATTCTCTCCCCACTTTCTCTGCAACTGTAAAATCTTCTAATTTTCTCTGCATCTGTAAAATCTTTCTAACTTCTCCCAGCACATTGGAAGTTCATTGACCTGAAATATTTGCTCGAGTCCTCTCTCCAGATCTGCAGCTTGATCCAAGTGCTTCAAACATTCTTTTTTTTACTTCATATTCCCAGTAACTGTAATAGATTGGTTTTGCCTGACATACTTAATTTGATGGGGAAATAATGGGTCAGAAATTGTCCACCATAAAAGAAAATTTATTATTTATCGTATTGCATTTCGTATGTTTGTGTTGACCATTTATAACAACCATCAAGCTAAATGCTCAGAGCAAGAAAAGGAGTACAATAACATGTATCTTCAGTAAAACTGCCCTATATGCTTTGGAGAAATGTTTGCAAACAGGATGTTACACAGTCAAATCAGAAATGATAGGACAGCTGGATAAAGGGTATCTTTATATCTTAATATGAATATCTTAAAAGTGAGATGGACAAGTGCAAGTTCAATCCTTGAGCTGAGGACACAGACAGCTAAAGACAGAAGAGTCAATCACACAGTTATTTAAGCCAGAAATGGTGGAATGGAGAAGTACCTTGGGATACAGAGCATATGTCACAGTGGGACTTGAAAATAGTGATGAGTATTTTGAGAACAATATGTTCTCCTAGCAAAAATGCTGTGGTTTAAACATGAAAAGCTATCTCAGAAAGTGTGAAATAAGCGAACAATCGTGATCAGTAAGCTATCAAGTTTATTTGTATAGCACTTTTCAAACACAAGGCAGCTCAAAATGCTTTACATGGAACAAGTATAAAAATCAAACATCATATTTCAGACAATATAAAAGAGAGTAAAATCACACAAAACGTAGATAGGATAAATAGAAGTTACAGGAGATTCTAATTAAAAGACAGCCAAAAATACAAACTTATCTAGTGGCCTTTGCATGAAGTTAAGATGTCTTATTAATATTTTGTCTGTTATTAACCATAATCAACATTGCACAGTACTATAGCCAGTACTACACTAGCAACTATTAGCACTTTAAAGAGCTGCAAGAGAAATAGAAGGTTGAAATGAATGCAATTTTTATTTATTTATTCAGCAATACAGCATGGAGTCGGCCCTTGCCTTTTGAGGTGCATCACCCGATCAACCCGATTTAACCCTAACCTAATCACGGGACCATTTTATGTTGACCAGGTAACCTACTAGGTATGTCTTTGGACTGTGGGAGGAAACCTATGCACCCAGGGAAAACCCATGCATTCCATTACGAGGACGTACAATCTGCTTATGGATGATGCCAGAATTGAATTCTGAATTCCAGTGCCTGAGATGTCATGGTGTCACACTAACTGCTATGCTACCGAGGCATCCTAAATCTAAATGAAAGCTTTCATAAGTTTGTGTCATGATCTGATGTGCAATCTGTAAAGTGGTTTTGAAACAATTATAAACATCTTATCAAAAAGGTGCTTCAGTTCTGTTGAATGGTTGTAATCCTCCGTCAACTGCTGCGTGAAATCCTGCAGCCTTTGACTTTAAACATTCCAGGCACCCGGAGAAAATAGCCAGTGATGTCCAAGTCACTCTCCACATAAGCAGTTAAAGCTTAATCTTTGCTATCAATGCAAAATGAATACTGCTCATCACAACTATAGCTACTTGTGGATTTACAAAGGCTTTTGAATTTAAAAGCACGAAGCATTCAAAACACCAGTGTGTGTACTCTGCAGGATTTCAAACCTCAATGTGAAAATATTTGTAGCAATTAACTGGATTGAATCTAATGCCAGCTCTAAAACTAAGAACTCATAGGGAAAACATTTTCAATACAGTATATTCCTGGGGCTTTAAAAAAATCTGATTCATGTTTTATGTTTGTTTCATGATTCATGATAGTTTGTTTTGTTTTTAGTCAAGTCCCTTAATATCCCAAAGATTTGGTCTAATAGATCCCACAAAGGTTTCTCTGAAGTAGTTATAAATTGTATGAGATCCACACAGTGAACACATGAACAAAAGATATTTTTTTCTGTACTGTATAACATTGCATCAAACTATTCAGCTTCTACAGAAATTAATTCCAAGATTTTTAAATCAAAGAAAGATCAATATCCTTCTGCTGGCATGGAGAAACTCGGCAGACATTTTTATGAAATTATATTTTTATGGATGTCTGTGACAGATAATGAGGAATACATAAAGATTTTTCTTAACAATCAATTAACATTCCTAGTTAGATAAACAATGATCTTGAGCTACCAGTGGTGCATGGCTTTAAGCAAATACCAGATGTTGTATTATGCACATTACTTTAACTGCCAGTGTCTATCTAAAAGCATACCTGAGATTTAAATATAATGCAGCTGATGAATACTTACATCTTAGTCATCACAAAAATGGCATGTGGTCATTTCTGTTGTCGTGCAATTACCAGTTTCTTTTAAATAGTCCACTTCTCTGAGAATTACAGAAGCACTTCAAACAGTTCATTACCCAATGGTGTGTGTAGAAGTATAAAATCAGGAACAAGTATGATTATTTTTACTGCTTCATCACTGTCTGGAAGTGAAAAGTCAGCACCTTCACGGAAAGCTCACAAGATGAGGAAAATAAAAGCAAAAAGCTTATTAATGAGAGTATTCAGTAACACACAGAACAATGATTTGTCCGTTCACTTGGCATACTAGTTAGATCAATGATCAATAGTTACTTGAGGAAATTATTTCCGTACTTAAGTTATTCTGATCAAATGTTCAGAAGAACCAACATTGGTGTGAAATAGAAATTCTCTAAATTAATTATATTCTCATTTGGCACATTTAATACAAATATGGTAAAGATAATATTTGGGCTTTATTTCATACTACTGGAATGAAGGGCATTTACTGTGCAAATATTAAGCTGAATGTTATGTTTTGCAACTTCAAAACATAAAACTAACTCACAGAAAAACATGAGGCAACTGGGAGAACATATACGCATTATTTCTTTACTTTATTGAGGCTTGCACGTGTGATGTGGCAGCGTGATGACGTATGCCATTCACATACTTTTACATATAACACACAATAAACTAAGTAACAAAAAAGAATGTTTAACCAAACAGTATATTTACAATATTATTCAAATAGTACTGAAATATTAAATACACAACACTGAGAACTGGGAGAACCTTGGGGCAGATGTGAGAGCAGGTAGAGAGCAGGAGGTTGCAGATGCAGGCAGTACATGTAAATTATAAGGTCACACAATCAATAAATGGAATGAATCACCACCTCACTAATGAATTAATTTGCAGGCTGTGGTTATTTGATCTCAGTAATTGTCAGTAGCCCTGATATGGTAGGAAATAGAAATTAGGACGCCTCTGGGTATAGCAGCCATAAACAATGATCAAATTGAACATGATCCTGGATTCAGAATTATTACCTAGGATTCTCAGTCAAATGTGGCAAAACTCATCAAGTATTGTCCAAATACACTTGATTATATATCTGATTTCACTTTCTTGTGGTCTATAATCTAATCACGTTAAAACAAGACGGGTTAAAATTTTTCAAATTCAGTAACACAAAGTAGGCTGATAACACAGTGTCAACAACTTTGATACTAAGTCTCAGTTTGTTCCTTTAGGTTCAATAAGGAGATAATTACATCTGAAGATTCATTAACTATCTACTTTGAACTGCTGACACTGACCATTTCAAACCTCTTTTCTGCAGCTCTTACAATAACTCTTGTACCAGTGAGTAGCCTAATCTTAATTGTTCATAAGTTAATGGCTGTCCAACTCAAATTCCTACCAAAGCAAATAAGCGGAACAAGGATGCTGTAACATTGATGTGAATGCTTGATCAGATTGCAAGCATTTCCGTATAAAATAGAAAACCTCTAAATTAATTATATGCTCAACCAGCACATTCAATACAAAACCAGTAAAAATAATACCTGAAATTTGTTTCTGTGTAGAAGTGCAGTATATAGCATTCTATTGTATTCTGTAATCCATATAATTTCCCATGTTCCCTCACTATAAAAAATGAAAGTACCTGATAATTATAGAAATTGGATTATTACCATGACAGCAGACATCAAGCATAATATTTTATAACTCTTGCAATCTGCCAATATGAAGGGATCTGAAACCTTATGCAAGTTGCTATTCAGTTCCAGCTTTACCTTTGATCTTAAAAATAGGTCAGATTTGCCATGATAAACAAACGGGCGCTGACCAGAGCTGGGATTTATCTATGTACTTTCAGCCTTTCTAACTTTGCTTTTTTGTACGATTATGCATGGTATGATATGAAATGTGGAATTCACACACTACCAGGTTCAGGAACAGTTATAACCCCTCAACCATCAGGCTGTTGAACCAGAGGGAATAACTTCATTCAACTTCACTGAACTGTATCCACAATGTATGACCCACTTTCAGGAACACCCCATCTCATGCTTTCAATATTTAAAGCTTTTTTTAATTATTATTATTACTTTGTTTTTGTGTTTGCAGTTTGTTGTTTTTTGCCATCCTGGTTGTTTATCCATCCTGTTGGATGCAGTCTTTGATTGATTCTATTTACTCCAAAGAAAATGAATCTCAGAGTTGTATATGGTATCATATACGTATGTACTTTGATAAATTTCCTTTGAAGTTTGAAGGCCGATTCCCTCCGGAGACCATGATTTCCTCTTAAATAACCAATAATCTTCAGCCCTGATCCTTACAGGACATTCCAACATACCGAAAAATATGAAAGGCTCGTACATGGAGAATGCTATCATCTGGGAAACTGCTGCTCCCAAAACTCAAGGAGAGTTAGCTATATATTGTTTTGCTTACAAGGGCTCGACTGAATAATTCAGAATGTATTTAAAAATCCACGTTTTGTTCCAATATTCAGCAGTTTTGAACAATGCGTTTAGATCCCCAAATTTTTACTGTACAATCCAAGTATGCAAAATGTAATTTTGTGCAGCTCAAAGTCAATTAGAAGAAATACTCCTAGAACATTCTCCCTACAAAGAGTATTATTATTTATTCAGCTTCCCTTTAGCTCTTCACAAGGAAATTCACCAACCTACTCACTTGACCTGGGAATTTATACTTCAGATACACAACAGTAAGGCAGGCCTTTCTTCAACCCATAAATCACTGGCCACCTGCCTGTGCTATACTGTTTGCTCCAGCGTTGTCTCCACTGCATTCAGAGTGACCTACAGCAGTGCAAAGGGTCTGAACCAGCACTACAGCTGGCGGACTCACTGATTCTCTATGACAGCCAGCGAGTCTCTATCCCACCAGACTCCCTGGTGTCAAAGCTGTCAACAGGATCCAGGCCACTGAATGTCTGTGAACGTCTTTGAGATCATCCCTTTAATAATTCTCAAGACATAATAAAATGCTGCTTGTAAAAATCAAGTAGCACATACACACTTTAAACCACCTTTAAACCTTTGCAGATTGGTAGGTAGATTTCCAATGGTATTTGAGCAGCTTAGGCAATCAGAACCTACCGAATGGAAGAATCCACTGCCAACAGATGTCAAAAACAGTGCTGGAAAGTGGGATCTCATTCTAAAGATTCCCAGGTCTGTCCTGGCACTAGGGCTGGCCTCTGGGTTGAAGATTTCCCATATTACCTATGCATTTTAAGTAATGCAACTCAGTTGAGTTCACACACTACTATGAAAATCACACCAAGTATGTTTCAGGTTGATCTTAACCTTGTCCTTTTACATAAACATTGCATCTTCCAAAGGTTTTTCAATTTAGATAAATATGCTCTTATTCTGCATCAATAAATGAGCAAAGAACTAGCGTCCACCATGTATAACTCTGAAAACTCTGGGACTGTTCCATGGGCAGCATGGATTGAATGGGTCAAATATCTTCCGATCTTGAGAGGAAACTAGATTGCAAAGAGTGAAAAATAATACTTTAGAACTGGATGCATGAAATAATAACTAAAGTACATCATTTAAAACTTCCAACAACTTCAAATGAGCAGAAATTCTGGAAGCAAAGTCCAACACATTTCACATGTTCATAGGTGGGGCTCAGTAAAAAAAAACTCTTCATGCAGCTATTATTTTGTATAATTTGTAAACACATTTCCTTCCAAAAATACATTTTGTAACATTTTGCAAAAAAGCCGCATTTTCAGACACCAAGATTGTCGAGGGAGCATTAATATAGCACAGTACTTCAGCCTAAGATGTTGGCTGACCTATAAATTAATCCGTGATCAATCTAACACTTCCCTCCTACACAGGCCATAAATCTCCACTTGCTAACATCTATGTTCCCATCTAACAGCCTCTTAGATGTCCCTATTGTTTCAGCCTCTACCACCACACCACCCGACCCACCAATCAGTGTGTTCCAGGCACTTACCACTCTGTGTAAAACAAAACTTACTTCTGACATATCCCTTTGAAGTTTCCTCCACTCACCTTAAAAGGAGATCCCCTGGTATTTGCCACTGCAACCCTTGGAGAAAGGCACTGGCTTTCCACTCCATCTACGGCTCTGGCTCTCTTAATCATATACACCTCTGACTTGCCACCTCTCATCCACCTTTGCTCTGAAGAGAAAAGCCCGAGCTCATTCAAATTTCCTCACAGGACATACTCTCTAATCCAGATAGCATACTGATAAACCTAAAGTTTTCATATCCTTCCTAGAGTAAGATGACCAGAAGTGAACACAATACTCCATGTGTGGTTTAACATGAGTTTTATAGAGCTGCAACATTACCTTATGGCTCTTGAACTCAGTTCCCAAACAAATGAAGGCAAACACACCAACATTCAAAGTAAATAGATCATCAAGGTACCATATATAACCCTGAGATTCATTGCCTTGCAGGCATACTCAATAAATCCATAATAGAATAATAAACATAAAAGAATCAACTTGGGTGTTCAACCAGTGCACAAAAGACAACAAACTGTGCAAATACAAAGAGAAAGAAATAATAATTTTAAAAAAGCAATAAATATCAAGAACATGAGATGAAAAGTCCTTGAAAGTAAGTCCATAGGTTATGGGAACATTTCAATGATGGAACAAGTGAAGTGGAATGAAGTTATCCCCTTTGGTTCAAGAGCCTGGTACTTGGGGGGTAATTACTGTTCATGAACCTGGTGGTGCGAGTCCAATTTTAAGTGACCTATCTCTTAACAGATACCTGAGCAACCAAACGCCTTCTTAACCATTCTGTTAACTGTGCTGCAACTTTCAGAGCTCTTTGGATTGGATTCCATGTGCCATTAATCAAGCTTGATCTTCCAATGTGTACCACTTCACAGCTTTCTGGATTGAATTCTATCTGCCACTTCTCTGCGCAGCTCTGCATTCTGTCTATAATCCATTATAACCTACTACACCCTTCTTTTCTATCCGCAACACCACCAACTTTTGTGCCATTTGCTAACTAAAGAGCTGGGGTCCCAGAAAAATCACTATAGAACGTCTACCTCCAGACAGAAAGTGCTCCAATTACTACCACCTTCCGCCTCTATGAGCAAGCCATCTTCAAATCCACCAAACCAAGTTTCCATGTCAAACACCATACCAAAAATCCATATACACCACATCCATTATTCAATCTTCATCAATTTGTTTTGTCACTTCCCCAAAAAAAACCTCAAATCAGGCTTGTGAGCCACAACCAACCTTTCACAAAGCCATGCAGACTATCCCTAATAAGATTTTGCTTCCTTAAATTCTTGTAAATCCTGTTCCTAAAAATCCTCTCCATTAGTATGCCCAACACTGACATGAGACTCTCTGGTCCATAACTCCAAGGATTACGTGTATTACATCTCTTGAACAATGGAACAACAATTGCCATCCTCCAATCCACGAGTACGAGTCCTCTGGCCAGGAAGGATGCAAAAATCGCAGCCAACAATTAACATAAGATAGTCATTCAGGAATTCAGTAGGAATTGCTCCAGCAAACTGACCTCTGGTTCTGCTCCGACGTACTGTAACTTGGGTGTTCTCCCTGTGACTTTCTGGTCATCCCCAACTTTCCCTGGTTTCTTCCCACATCCCAAAGACTTACAGGTTGGCCTGTTAATTAGCCACTCTAACTTGGATGTGGGCAAGTGGTAAAATCTAGGTGTTGATGGAGATGTGGGGAAAACAAAAAAATGTTGCTTGATAGTTGGCACATAATCAGTGGGCTGGAGAGCTTGTTTATATGCTGTTGGGCTCAGTATTGAAAGGGAAGCTTCTTTACCCAGTGATAAAAATGTGAAAGTTGCTATCACATGGAATGATTGAGTCACTTCACACAAGTACATTGATGGGAAAAGCAGATGAACACAGAAGCAAGAAAACAGAAGGATTCTAAACAAATGCTGGAGATTACAGTTTCCCAGTGGTATCAGAAGAAGGTAAGTGAGTGCTTCAGGCTGATGAACTTCTATCAGTCTTCGTTGCCCAGAGCTGTCAATTTGGTTTCTATCTCTTAACAGATGCTTGAGCAACCGAATATTCCCAGCAGTGTTGATTTGTATTCTTGTATTCAAGCACAATATTTTCCTTTTATTTTAAAGAATAGTAAACACTGACGGAGTTAAATAGATAAGTTAAGCACAAAAACCATCCTAGCCCCATTGGACAAAGTAACCCATTTCTGAGCTGGAATTTCAGAGTAAGTTTTCAGAATGTGTGCAGTTAACCAAGCATGAAGAACAAGGTAAATAGGCAGCAGCCTCTTCTGATACCACTGATGCTGCTTTTTCTTTGCACAAGGAATTTCAATGCAGAAGAAAAGGCACACAAAGCATGTTTTGATGCAAGTTATTATAAATGAAGGACTAATCTACAGGCTTGAAGGCTGTGTTTGCAGCATGCAACCATCAGTACATAGCCCTCCCATCACTAAATCACCCAAACCAACTCATCCATATCTGAGCTACTCCCATTTGCTTGTTTTTGACCCCCATCATTCTGAACTTTTTCTATCCAAACATATGTGAAAATCTTGCCTTTAAACCACCTTTTAAATCTTTCTCCTGTCACCTTAAATCAATGCCCTTTAGTTTCAGAGTCCCCTACCCTGGGAAAAAAAGACTGTGACCTTTCTCCTTATCTATTGATCCAGTGATTTTATCTACATTGATGAGGTCATCAATCAGTCTCTTAAAAAGCCTCAGCCAATCCAGTCTCTCCTTCCGAGTCAAGACCATCAGTATTGGTAACATCTCATGGATCTTGTCTGCACCCCTTCTAGTTTAATAGCATTCTCCCTACAGTTAGGTAGCCCGATGTCCTGTGCAGCTGGACGTGATGCCCCAGTTCTTGTACTCACTACTGATTTGGGATTTTTTTTAAAAAATATAATTTTTATTAAGTTTTCAAAATGAATACATGGAAAGATAATATCTACCCTCCCCCTCCCCTTAACCCTCCCCCCCCCAAATATACTCCTACCTAAAAAAGAAAAGAAAGAAAAAAAAGAACCGCCTGGATATTGGAAGGTTTCCACATGCTCCATGGGATTCAAACTAAATTTAGTATACTTATTCGTTACTTTCCCCACGGGACCAAGATCTTTATCAGAGCAACTAAATATGCCATCCTATCTTTTGTAAATAAGGGCGCCAAATATTCAAAAATGTTTCATATTTATCTCTTAAATTATAAGTAATTTTTTTGACTGGAATCGATCTAGCCATTTCATTGTTCCAACGATTCATACTTAAATACGAATCAGATTTCCAAGTAACTGCTATAGCCTTCTTAGCTACTGCCAATGCAATTTTTATAAATTCTTTCTGATATTTATTCAATTTAAGTTTCGGCTTTATCCCTTCAATATCACCTAATAGAAATAATACAGGGTTATGTGGAAGTTGAGTTCCAGTAATTTGTTCCAATAAGACTCTTAAATTTATCCAAAAGGGTTGAATTTTAAAACAAGACCAAATAGAATGTAAAAAAGTACCAATTTCTTGATTACACCGAAAGCATTTATCGGATAGATTTGAATTTAATCTATTTATTTTTTGTGGCGTAATATATAATTGGTGTAAAAAATTATATTGTACTAATCTAAGTCGAACATTTATTGTATTTGTCATACTGTCAAGACACAGTCTTGACCAATTTGTTTCATCAATATTAATATTCAGATCCGTTTCCCTTTTTTGTTTTGACTTACAGATTCCTTGTTTAATTATCTGTCTTTGAATCAAATTATACATACAAGAAATAAATTTTTTAATTTTCCCTTTTTGAATTAAAATTTCAATTTCATTAGGTTTTGGCAAAAACATTGTTTGACCCAGCTTGCCTTTTAAGTAAGCCCTTAAATGAAGGTAACAAAAGAAAGTGTTATTTGATAGTTTATATTTATCCTTTAGTTGTTCAAATGACATCAATATACCGCGTTCATAACAGTCTCCTATAAATCTAATCCCTTTTTGGTACCAATTATATAAATGTTGATTGTCCATTGTAAAAGGAATAAGTCTGTTTTGGAACAAAGGTCTCCTTGCTAATAAAGATTTCTGTATTTCATTATCAACATTTATCTTATTCCATAGATCAATCAAATGTATTAATATAGGAGATTCTTTCTTTTCCCGTATCCATTTAGATTCCCATTTATATATAAAATCTTCAGGTCTATTTTCTCCTATCTTGTCTAATTCTATTTTAATCCATGCTGGTTTTCGATCATCGAAGAAAGATGCAATAAATCTAAGTTGATTTGCTTTATAATAATTCTTAAAGTTTGGAAGTTGTAACCCTCCTAACTCAAATTTACATATCAATTTTTCCAACGATATTCTCGACATCTTACTTTCCAAAGAAATTTTCTCACACATTTATTTAACTCTTGAAAAAATTTCTGTGGCAATTGTATTGGTAATGTTTGAAACAAATACTGTAATCTAGGAAATATATTCATTTTTACAACATTGACTCTACCTACTAATGTACTGATTTGGGATTTGTAATAACATCAGAAAGTGAGCAATCCTTTATGTCTTACAAATACAGTATAATAAGCTTTGCTATTTTCCTAACGTTATTAAATTGATGTGCTTCCTTAAAAGCTTTAAGCACTTTCAGGGTTAATGAATGATTAAATGCATTCCCTAATTCATTAGGAATTTCCTAATGAAATCATCAAGACCTGAAGCTTTTAAGTTTAGAAGAAAATTGGATTATTTAAAAAAAAATTCCACTAATTGGATTGTTCTCTCCAGTCTATCTTCCTTCTCCTGCAGAGGTAGAGTGCACCTTCCATTAATTATTATTGTCTGTGCCATACAAGCAATCAAATATATATCCAGATAGCATGAATAATTGTGACTTTCATAATGACAAAATGACATTCTCTACAGCTTCCTTTTTTAAATCAATCCAGTATCGTAATGCTATTGGCATCATTTCCCTCTATGTGTCAGCCTTGGAGAGTAATCTGGAGACTTTCAAGGAAATGGAAGCCAGCTAAACTACAAGTAGAGATTAACAAACGGGTTTAGAGAACAGAGAAGATGGTTAAGCCAGCAGAAGTTGATACTCATATACAGGTGCAGTGTGAAGTGGTCCTTTAGGCTAATGTAATTGGTGGAATATAATGGCTGGTGGTGTAGTGGCATCAGCACTGGACTTCAAGGCAGATGATCCTGAGTTCAAACCCAGCCGGGTCCCTTTGCGGAAGAAAAGCCTGACAATTTACTTCCGTATCTTGACATGAAAACCCTATGGATCCTATGGTCCATGAGGTCATGAAGAATCAAACTCGACTTAACGACTGAACAACAACAACATTTGGTGGAAGAGTACATAATTCACAACCACCAACGTTGAGATGGGGTTCACTTTAAGAGGCTGGTCTGACGTGATGACATATTACTTGAAGTTCTGTTAGTGTGCTTTTTGTGTTCAGTGTTTGTAGTGCAATAAATTAGTTGTCATGGTTTTCGTAAACATAAAACGCCTCTGCCGTTTTATTTGTAAAAACCTACAGTCTCATAAGGTCACTATGTGCACCAGCAGATGTGTTTTCTCACAAGAGACTGTGAAACCAAAACCCCAAGAATGGTGATGAGCTGAGAGTCCAATGAAGGTGAAGTAAAACCTCATCAAATGCATAGAGCTGATGAAAATGCATTGAGTGGTAACAGACACAATATCCAGAGCAGGTTTTTCAGCAGTTCTAACATACACCAGCACAGAATGAGAGAATTGAGAAGGAATCAGGCAAAGTCAATGGCTGTAAGAAACAGATAACCAGAATGAGATCAGAGCTCACTCAGCAGCAGTGGCTGACTGGCAGTAGAACACATCTGTTTGGGGCCGATTACTACAAAGAGATGACCTTCCGGTAAGGTCCAATCATCAAATTTTTTGGTTCAAAGTAGCACAGACACTTCAGTAAAATCATATGCGTTTATCACTGCATGGAAAACAAGCATTAATCTACAGTATCCATTGAAGATCTCAGAGCACTGGTCAGATAATGGCTCTCATACTCAAAGATGTGATTTGTACACAGCAGGTACATCAATGGCGCAGTTGACAGTGGGGCATTAAAACATTATGAAAATTTAGCTGAGAAATTCCATCACTCAGGTGGGCAGCTGACAGAATGCTCAGGGACCATCTGGTGAAGTGCCTTAATGTGGCTAGACTATTGTTGCTGTTAAGCCTTGTTTAAAAATTGTCCACCTGAAAATGACATCAGAATAGAGCATGGAGGTTTTAAGCTAGAACATTTAGGTGAGAGCAGTGATTAACCCGAGAAAGCAGCGACCAGCATGGTTTCTCTGGAGTCTGAAGGGATGCTCCTGGCACCCATGCCCCAAAACAAAACATAAATGCTGGAAATCTGAAACAAAAATAGAAAGCACTAGAAGAACTCAACATGTCAGGCAGCAACTGTGGAAGAAATTGGGTTTCAGGTTCTTCAAGACAAACATTATTGGACTGTCGGACAAGAGAGCAAAAGCTTTTCACTGTACCTTTGTGACAATAATAAACCGAAAACAGTAACAGGAATGTTGATACGGAGACCAGAGCTCTGACAGTCAGGGAATTTAAATTCAGTTCATTACCGCATTAGGAATTAACATGCAGCATTAAAAACTACAAAACAAGCATCAGTGATGGCAACCGTGAAACTATCAGGATCTCTTGAAACACCACCAACTGACACATGCCTTTGGGGTGCTGTCACCATTTAGTCTGGCTGATTTGTGATTCAATATAGTTAACTCTTAACTGTCCAGCAAGCCAACCAGTTCAAGGGCAGTTACGAATTAAGTTTAAATGCTGTCCAACCAAATCAGGCGAATGTTACAAAATAACAAAATCAGATGAAAGGTTACTAACTCTCTCTCATCACAGAACTCCATTAACTGGCTGTTTCCCGCACTTTGTTTTTATTTCAGATTTTCAGCATCTGCAGTGTTTTCAATTTTTAATGATCAAAGTCAATGATATTAAGAGACACATAGATAAGGTAGATAGACAAAATATTTTCCCCTATGTTAAGGGTATCAAAAACAACAGGGCATATATTTAATGTGAGAAGGAATAGTTTTAAAGGGGAGCAGAAGGCTATGTTTTGTTTTCCCTCACACCGAGAGTGATTGATACCTGGAACATACTGCCAGAGAAAATGAGCATGGATAATATGGCAGCAAAAGAGTCTACTTCTGTGCTGGACAACTCTGTATCAAAAACAATTAGTACAAATTCACCAGAGAAGCAGATCAGCTACTCCAGCTCTACTATTGCCAAAGTATGTTTCTTTTTGGTTCCAAGAGATAAAGGAAAGCATGTAACCAAACAAACTCACCCTTGGATTATCCCTATATTCATTGCAAGTTCAATTCACACTAGTCCCAGTTATGTTCACACATTCCTCTGCAAATATCCTTATTATATCAGCACTAACCACAAGATAATTTCAATCCTCCGCTTATTACAACCTGCGCACTAAGATTACAGGTCTCACTGCTCAGCTTCTCTACTCTTGTCACAGAACAAGGTGTTATTTTTATGCTTTCCCAACACATTATAATAGTGAAGCACTACCTCATCTGTAGTCACTGCTGAATTAAAAGTATTTCCAAAAGACAATGGGGAAGTGGATGCTAGCCATGTCCCTGTGAACCAGGTTTTATCAAGCTACATGTTCCAGGACACTCTTAGATCCTAGATCACTTTATGGCCTATATAGAGTGGACAAGAAGAGGATGTTTACAATAGCAAAGGAGTCTAGGACCAGAAGGCACAGTCACAGAATAAGAAGGCTGCCCCTTTAGAATAGAAATGAGGAGGAATTTCTTTAGCCAGAGGGTGGTGAATCTGTGGAATTCATTGCGACGGATGGCGGTGGAGGCCAAATCACTGGTTATACTTAAATTGAAGGCTGATAGGTTCTTGATTAGTATGGGTGAAGACAGAATAATGGGTTTGAGAGGGAAAATAAATCAGCCATGATTGAATAGCAAAGCAGACTCAATGAGCCAAATGGCTTAATTCTCCTTCTACTTCTTATGATCATTGATGAGGCTTAGGCTTAGCTCAGGGCCTCAAAATTTGGGCAGACAACTGTGCTTCTACAACAGCTTTATGGCCAGCAAGTCCCTGCAGGAGGCTGTTTAATTGAATGCTTGTCAAATTGAAACACTCAGAGACTCAGTAAGTGTTTAAAATATCATATTTATAATAATAAATCACATTTAAGACACGTGCACAGAAAAACAGATAAGCACATTTAAACCAACAGAATTAAATCAAATTCTAAGAAGAGTCTACATACCATTCCCCAAGTAGCCATCAATTCCAATGGTTGCCAGTTTAGTTGCACCAGTAGAGGCAGATTTCCCAGCCCAGGAGAAAGTCAGTGCCTCATTTAACTTAATGTACAGGAGGGCAGACAGTAATGCTGACTACTGACACCAACATTAGAATGGACTTCTCCTAACAAACACTGGTGACTAAACAGAGACAAAAGCTGAAGGGATGGAACCAAAACATTTATTTACATCCTTATGATGACAAATGAAAGAATAAGCAATTCAATATGGCATTTATTCCAACAGAGGCCGTTAAATGCTTAGAAGGCAACCAAACAGATACTCAGGATGCTGATTGTTTTTGGACTGTGTCCACCTTGTAATATGCCCTCTAGTATATTAAATACACTATTGACCTGAGGTTTCTTGCAAACTTGTGCTGAAACTTAAGGTAAATGGATTAAAACTGATTTGGGCTGGAATGATCAAGGAAACTCAGGTGCAAGTGAGTGGGGCTTTTTGCTGATCTGCAAAACTTCATGGTAATCTTCAGCAGACTTAAATCCACAGTGCTATAGCACCTTATATTTTAGTTTTAGAATTAGAGTGTATTATGTATTGATCTAGTGCTGCAGATTGCTTACAGCTTTCTCTCAAGTTGAGCAAAAAAAGCTCAAAGCACTTTGCAAAGAGGAAGGCAATGCATAATCAATTTGACAGACATTTTCTCAAAACTAACATATCTTCTTGGATCATGTAAATAAATGTCCATTAAGTGCCTCAAAAAGACATTCCATTACATGATAAATATAACATGTGCTTTCTGCAGGACAAGTCAGAAAAAGGTAACCCATTGGATATAACTTACTCTGGCATCGCTTTACTAGAATGAACGTATGCCCAAAATCAAATAAACTGACCATTCACCAGGAATTTTAAATAATAAATATATTGTTATTAGCTATATAAATTCAGTTTCAGACTTTAATAGAAGATTTTCACCACTTTCTTTTCCATTGACCTCAGTGCCCTTGCCAGCAGCTACTCATCTCAGTTGTCGAAGATTTTGAAAAATGTTGCATTGTTAAAGTCAATGCTTGAATATTATGTGAAAGATTTGAGATAAAGGAACTACCACCTTAACAATTTCCCAAAGGATAACTCACGTTTTCAATAATATATACTTAAGTGACAGCAGAAGCTGAGGAGTGCTCTATATTATGGAAATCTAGCCCAAAATATCATGAACAGATTTTTTTTAACAATTGGAGGGGCACTCGTGTCAACGTCAATTGTAACCAAAAAAAAACACCTCATTGCAGTCAGAAGTCACTGGAATTTTATAAAGTGAATCATTAATTCAAATTGTAATCTTCAGTGTCTTAGCTTCTTACGTACATAATTTATCACTGATTGGTTTGGATTACCAAATAATACAAAAAACTCATATTTTCTTTACTGATTTTAGGAAATAAAACATCAGAATAAGATGGTACACTTGTTTTGTGATCAGTTCTGCGTTTTGACCTAAATTAGTGAACAGAAATAACAAGTCAGAAAATATTTTCTCTTCTTATAATTAAATATGAAAACAAAATGTAATTTTTAATAATGTTTTCATTTGAACACATCTGCAACTTAATGACTCTCATAGTTTCACACACAAAATACTGGCAGAATGTGGCAGGTCAGGCAGCATCGATGAAGGCGAGTAAACAGCCAACATTTCAGGCAAAGACACTTGATTAAAATGCTTGGGTCTTATCCTACAATGTTGACTGTTTATTCCCCTTCATAGATGCTGCCCAACCTCCTAAGTTCCTCCAGGAGGAACCAGTGTGTTACTCTGGTTTTGCAGAATCTATTGTGTTATGATTGTTATAGTTTAGCTTTCTCCTGCTGTCTCACAACCTGAATAACTCAAATTGCAGGTTCCATATTTAAATATATTAAGCATTTTCATTCAGGTTCAGCATTTCCTAACTATTTTGTTAGATACAGTTATCTTTAAATATTAAAATATCCACAAAATTGTATATTGAAAGGACAACAAAATTTGCAGCATATTGCACCAATGATGTTTGTGTAAATCACACAATACATTGAAAAATCAATGAGCTGAAATATAGCTAATGTTATTGTGCATGCAAGTACAGCTGCCACTCTGAATAATACTGAGGTCTTAATTTCCGAGAAGAGGCTGTTGGTAAAACATTGTGTGTAGGTCTTCAGGCTCCTCTATGTCCTTCCCGATGGTAGTAATGCATCAGTAAGCAACATTGTTTTACAACATCTAAAATAAATTTATCGATCGTCAAAAATGGGTGACCCCAGACTGCAGACTCAGGTCACGAATGCAGTTTCCCTTTATGACAAAGGAATCACAGAAAGCAAGCTGGGTTGCAAGTAAGAATGAAACACAGAGCCCTTAGACCCCCACTCCCTACTATCCTGTTGATGAATGCACAGTCACTGGAAAATAAAAATGAAGACTTCCAAGCAAGACTGCAGCACCAGAGGGACATCAGGGACTGCTGTGTACTTTGCTTCAAAGAAACATGGCTAAACCCCACTATTTTAGATGCAACACAGCAGCCCCAGGGCTTCACTGTCCACCACAAAGATAGCACAGCTGAGTCTCTTAAAAGTGGAGTCAGAGTGTGTTTCACAATGAATTCATTGTGCTGCACATACGTGGCTGCTCTCTCTCAGTTCTCAGACCTGCTCATCAAACCTGGAACATCTAGCATTCAAGTGTCATCCAATTTATCTGTCGAGGGATTTTTCCAGCATCATCCTTGTAGCAGTGTACTTTCCACCCCTGTCCAATGCACAGGAGGTGGTAACCACTGTGATCAGCAGTCACAAAACAACATATCATGATACCTTCCCGATCATTGTGGTGGAACTCAGTCAGTCCAGCTGGAAGTCATCTGACCAACTACCATCAACATATTGCTCATTGATCCACAGGAGCCAACGCACTTGACCACTGCTACATCACCATCACGAACACTTACTGCGCCATCCCATGCCTGCCCTTTGGAAAGTCCAATCACCTGGCTGTACTTCAAATTCCCAGCTACAGGCAAAGACAGGGAACCACAGCACAAGTGGAGCAGACCATGTCAGGGTATAGTCAAGGAGGCACAGGACCGTTTACAGAACTGCTTGGAGTCAGTGGGCTGGACTGTATTCAGGTTCTGGTTTAAGATGGCACTGGTGAATCTCAGTGACTTCTGGCTGACGGCTAATGGAACAAGGACAACACTAACTATGTTGTTAATCACTTTTTCTGGTAAACGATCATTGCAAACAATAGTCTGTAACTTTTCAAAGTTGCTTGAATTTCCAGCATCTGCAGAATTCCTCGTGTTTGCGTCTGTAACTTTTCTTTGGGTGTGAAGGCACTCTGATGTGGCAGAACTGAGGCAAGGCAAAGTTTCAGGCCCGTCGCCAAGGTCCGGGCACCAGGGCATATCAAATTGACTTCAGTCTGGATGGAGACTGAAGCACATGGCCGAACCAGAAAGGTCAGGTACAGGCCAAACCCAGGTGGCACGATCCAGATGCCAGAGAGGATCAGGACGACTGAACTTGATGTTTGGACAGAGATTTAAGCACCGTGATAAATCGGAAAGGTTGGCTACGGGCCAAATCCAGGTGTAAGAATCCTGGCCCCAGGACATGTGATGGTGACTGAACCTGATGTTTAGAGGTTGATTTAGATGCCGGGCCAGACTGAAAAGGTCAGGGTGTCAGAGCCAGAGGTGAGGGATGGGCTAATTCAGATCACTGCTCCATGACTCGGCTCTGTGTTGAACCATGCTGAATTACGTGTACTTTGAACTTTGGATTCATCTTCAAGTCTGAATGAAGACACCACCAACTTCATTAAGGTCTCTGTGGATAACATACCGGACATGCCCAAACCAAAAGCCGTGGATGAACCAGGAGATTCGCAGTCCACTGAGGGATTGATCTGTGGCGTTCAAGACTGCTGATCCAGAACTATACAAGAAGTGTAGGTATGACCTACAGGAGGCTATTATAAGAGTGAATAAACAATTCCAGTTGAAGTTAGAGATGGAATTGGATACACGCCAGCTGACAGCACTTGCAGGAAATGACTTTCTACAAGCAAAAACCTAAGATGAATGGCTTGGATACTTCACTCCCAGATGAGCTCAATACTACTTATGCATGCTTTGAAATGGAGACTAAAACTACACTACTGCAAATCCCGGTAGCTTCTGGTGACCCTGTGATCTCTGTCTTGGAGGCTGACATCTGACCACCTTTCAAGAGGTGTGAACCCTTGCAAGGAGTCAGGTACTAATGATATACCTGGTAGGGCACAGAAAACCTGTGCCAACAAACTGGTGGGAATGTTAGAGGGCATCTTCAGTCTCTCACTGCTGCATTCATTGGTTTTCACCTGCTCTCACAGGGTGACATCATACCAGTGGCCAAGAAGAGCACGGTGAGCTACCTCAACAGCTATTGTCCAGTAGCACTCACATCCACTGTGATCAAGTGCTTTGATGGGTTGAATAACTCCTACCTATGCAAGGACCTGTATCTACAGCAATTTGCCTATTGGCATCATAGGTCTACAGGAGATGCAATCTCACTAGCTCTCCAGTCAGCCTTGGGATTTCCATAGGGATACCTATGTGAAACTGTTGTCTATTGATTATGGCTCAGCGTTCAACACAGTCATACCCTCAGTTCTAATCAATAAGCTCAAAACCAGGGACAGTGGTACTTATATCCTTGTATTCTGTCCAGATTAGGCATGTCCAGCAAACATCCCTGAAGAAGATGGCAAAGTCTGTCAACGAAGCAGCAAATCGATACCTGTACCCAGCTTGAAGCCCAAGAAGAGTTTATTCGTCGGCTGGGAAAGCACTAGATCCTTTTATTTTTTATAGAGTTACATCTCTACCTTACCTACTTAGTCATTTCACAAATTCAGGCTGATAACCAATGACACTCCAGTCTATTTCTCCTTTAGTATTAAAACTATACAGATTATTAATTTATTGTTGGAATTTGTATCAAGTTACAGTGAAAAGCTTTTTCTTTCGCACGGCATCCAGACAGACCATGCCATACACACGTAATTTGATGTAACAGGAGGAGAACAGAATGTAGAATGTGGTGATACAGTTACAGAGAATGTGCAGTTCAGGTAGGCAAATGAAGTGCAGGAGCAATGACAAGGTAGATCGGGAAATGAAGAGAAGTCCATTCAGGAGTCCAATAACACAGCATGATAGGAGCTGTCCTCGAGTACAATAGTATGTACTTTGTAGCTTTTGTAACTTCGGCTCGATAGATGTCGGGGTTGGGTTGCAGGCGGGGAAGAGGGAGAAGAGAGATTGATAGGGGTGAGTGGGCTCTTTGATTCTGTTGTTTGCTTTCCCAATGCAGCAGGAAATGCAGATAGTGTCAATGGAGAGGAGGCTGGTTTGTCTGATGGACTATTGCTTTATTATTGTCACATGTACCAGGATACAGTATAGTGAAAGCTTGTCTTGCATACTGTCCATAAGATCAAATCATCACACAGTGCTTCGAGGTAAAACAAGATAAAACAATAACTGTGAATAAAGTGTCTGAGCAGAAGAGGAAGTGTACTACAGATAAACAATAGAGAACAAAATCATAATGAGGTTAATTATGAGGCCAACAATCCATCTTATCATACACAAAGTCTGTTCAGTAGAGTCTGATAATAGCAATATATCACCTGCCCTCGAGCCTGGTGGAGTACAGAGTCAGCATTTTGTATCATCTGCCCAAAGGGAGAGGGGAGAAGAAAAAACTTCTGAGGTGGGTGGGTCTTTGTTTATACTGGCTGCTTTACTGATAATACAGGTGCAGTTCACGACATTGCAATACATAATAAAAACTATAAATTACAACAAATATATATACATAACCATAAATATATACACTCATATGTATAACTAAATTAAATTAGTAGTGCAAAATAGAGAAAAATACAGCGGTGGTGCACACAGATTCATTGCCCATTCAGAAATCTGCTGGCAGAGGGGAAGAAGCTGTTCCTAAAATGTTGATTGTGGTTCTTCAGGCTCATGTACCTCCTCCAGCCCAGAGGGTAGCAATGAGAAGAGGGCACGTCCTGGGTGATGCACAGTCTTAATATGGATGCACACTTTTTGAAGGTGTCTTTGATGCTGGGAAGACTAGTGCCCAACATAGAGATGGCTGAGCTCACAGGTTTGTGCAGCTTTTTCAGATCCTGCGCAGAAGTCCCACCATACCAGACAGTGATGCAGCCAGTTAGAATTTTCTTCATAGTATATCTGTAGAAATTTGTGAGGGTCCTTGGTGACATGCTAAGTCTACTCAAACTCCTAATGAAATATAGCCACTGTTTTACTTACTTTGTAATTGCATCAATATATTGGGCCCAGGACTGATCCTTAGAGATGATGACACCCAAGAACAGTTCACCATTTCCACTGCTGACCCTTCAATGAGGACTGGTGTGTGTTCCCTCGGCCTCCTCTTCCTGAAGTCCATATTCAGTTCCTTGGTCTTACTGATTTTGAGTGTAAGGATGTTGCTCTGACATTTGCTATCAGCTGTAAAGCAGTTACTATGCACCCAGATGGAATATTTTCAGTGGCGTTTTGAGTTCATGAACTGATTTGCCCATGACATTAACGTGGTTGGACCAGGACAGGCTGTGTTCACAAGCGTGCAATTTTTTGCAGCCTTGGGCAGAGCAGCTGCCATACCAAACTGTCACACATCTGGATAGGATGCTTTTATTTTGTGGTGAATCTCTAAAAATTGCTCAGAGTCATCAGAGATGTGCTGAATTCCTTTAGACTTCTGAGGAAGTAGAGGTACTGGTGTGCTTTCTTGGCTGTACATCCACACAGCTGGTCCAGTTCAAATTGTTCGAAATCTTACACCTAATCCTCAGAAGCTCCCAACCATGTCCATCTCTGCATCACTGATACAGTGTACTCCATCTCACTTCACAAAATCAATAACCAACTCCTGGCAACAATTCACAAGACAATATGTACTGCCTTTGAGGCAAATGATTTATGTTAAGCACATTGAGCCTTTACTTTAATGAGCAGTTTCAGATCTGTATTAGGTCACTTCCTATGCAGCCAGGAATTAGTAAGTATAACAGCACATTGGCTGGCAGTAGACCAGAGTTTTATGGTAGGAGCAAAATAATTTTTTTTTAAATCTAAAGCCATTCTGTTGTTTCCCCAGCAGAAGCATTGCTTTTTCACTCCTTATTCATTTTGACAAGTCATTGAATCTGCAATAAGCCCAAACAGCTCAGAGGATATATACCCTGACTCTCATGTCATTTTTGAATGGAGTTTGGCTGACTGTCTAGCTGATGTTACAAAACCTCAGCAAGGGCAGTACAACATTGAATAGAATTTCCCACCCAAGATCCTCCCCTCAATGCAAAACAACTGCAAGATACATCAAGCATTAAGTGGAAATCGAAGGAAGTACATTTTAGGGTTTGCACAGAGAGACAATAACAATCAAACATATCTTCCTTATGCAGTAAAAAAAAATAATTTTGTACAGTTCTCCAGAAAGTTTCGTAACTTTGGTTATTCTTTCTGAAATGAGCTTTCTAATCTCAGGCTCTTCACTTGCCATTAATCATTGTTATGGAAAATTCCATATATTGTTAGCTACTTGAAACATGTCAGAGAAAAGTTGTACAGATGAGATTTATGAGCAAGAAGCAGGCCAAATCCCTCACTGATGCTTAAACAGTGATTCATCCTCAGCACGTTACCGAAGAGGTAGGTTTAGGGCTGTTCTAAAAATACTTGCATTTAATTGGGGTAGCTCCAGAATCCCAAGCCTCAAGAGCACAATTCCTGCCTGGGAGGCATCATAAAATTATACCTAATATTTCATGGCAGTGCAACACTGTCTCAAGATGAAAGAGTAACTGGCCTCTCAAACTGTTCACATTTGTTATCCCATTAGGATAGTATTCTTGAAAATCAGATCTTTGTCTAAATCCAACGGATTTTGAAGGCTGGATTTTCTTACCTGCTGTTAATATACCATTATACACACCCAGAGATATTCATGATTAGAAGCTCAATCATGTTCCATTGTGAGAACACATTTGAATAAACCCAGGGAAATTCTCATGCTAATTGATTAACGACAGCTCATCACTTAAGAGGGTAGGAAAGAGTGTACAAGGACCTACACAGGCAGATTGCATTTATCAAGAAACAGAAATCATCTGTCTCTCTGAAAGGAATGGGATTAATGGATCAGCAGGTTTAAACAGGAAGGAAATGCTTGAATGCTTTTTTTAATGATTGCAAGACACTGCTGGATATTAGAAACTTACAGGTCCACCCCATCAGCAAGTTGCGCATTGGTGGAGGAGCTGGATGGTGCAAATCGTGTTGAAGGGGTGTCGGGGTGGATGCATGATGGCAATGTGCAGTCTAACAGCAAATGATTGTCTTCTTCATTTTTCTTGTGATTGCAAGACCCTATTGGACTTTGGTCATATGGAATGCTCACTGGTTTATTGGCAGGACCGATCGCGAGGGAGATGCATGGCCTCAGTTGTGGCGCAGACTAGACCTCATGCCACAGTGTTGCCAGTTACAGCCGCCTTGGAGAGATGACACCAGAGACAGTGTGGCATAGTATCCATGCTGGCATCAGTGCTTCCCTCCAGCATTCGTTCCGTGGGAGACAAGCTGCGTTGTGCTCGATCTGGCTTAAACCATTCATGGGCTCAGGGACTTGGGCGATATTATATGTTTTTTGTAACTGTACGTTTACTCTTATTTTATATGTGCCTTGTGCTGTGTGTGACTGTTGGTACTGTGTTTTGCATCCTGGCCCCAGAGGAACACTGTTTCATTTGGCTGTATTCCTGGGTATTCATGTATGGCTGAATGATAATTGAACTTGAACTTACTAAAAGCCAACAAGAACTAAACAATTATACTTAATGCAATCTTTAAATGTTTAAGAGGTCAACAAAGAATGAAAATAAGGTGATTTCCAAACCTGTCCACTGGCTTTCATAACGTTCAAGTTATCATTGCTGTAAATAGTGACTTCAAACGCGAGTCATCCATGCTTGGGTGAGGCATTGCTGGTTAACACCAGTAACACACAAAATGCTGGAGGAATTCAGCAGATCAGACAGTACCCATCTGAGGGAATAAGCAGTTTAATGATTCAGGCCAAGACCCTTTGTCAGGACTGGAATGGAAGGAGGAAGAAGCCAGAATAAGGTGGTGAGGAGAGGGGAAGAAGTACAAGCTGGCAGGTGATAGGTGAGACCAGGTGAGGGGCAAGGTGAATGGTTGGTGGAGGGGAGAAGGGGAATGAAGTAAGAAGCTCGCAGATGACACATGGAAGAGTAAAGGACTGAAGAAGAAATCTAACAAAAGAGGGCAGTGGACCATGGAAGAAAGGGAAGGAAGGGAACAGGAGGGAGGTGATGGGCACATGAGGTGAAGGGGTAAGGGGTAACCAAAATGGGCACAGAAAAAGAGAGAAGGGGAAAGTGATTACCAGAAGTTAGAGAAATCGATATTCAAGCCATCAGGTTGGAGGTTACCCAGACAGATGATAAGGTTTTGGTCTTCAAACTCGAGTTTGGACTTATTGTGGCAGTAGAAGAGACCATGGACAGACATACTGGAATGGGAGTGGGAAGTTGAATTGAAATACGTAACTGCTAGGAAACCTTGACATTTGCAGTGGACAGAGTGAAGAAGCTTGATGAAGCAGACCTTTAACCGTGTCTCATCTCACCAATGTAGAGGAGGCGGCACCAGATACAAGAGATGACTCCAACAGACTCACAGCTGAAGTGTCGACTCATCTGGAAGGACAGTTTGGGGTTGCAAATGGTGGTGAGGGAGAAGGTATAGAGGCAGATGTAGCACTTGTCATGCTTGCAAGGATAAGTGTCAGGAGGGAGATCAGTGGTGAAAAACAACTGGACAAAAGTCACATAGAGAGCAATACCTATAGAAGACCGAGAGGGGATGAGGGGAATATCTGCTACGTGGTAGGATCCCATTGTAGATGACAGAAGTTATGAACAATGATGTCCTGGATACAAAGACTTGTGGGGTATTGGCAAAGGATGAGGAAACCTACCCCAATTATGGCAGCATGAAGAGGGGCAAGGGCAGACATGAGGGAAATGGAACTCAGAGCAGCATCAATGGTGGAGGAAGGGAAATCCTGTTTTTATTTTGAAGAAGAGGATATCTCAGATGTTTGAGAATGGAAGGCCTCATCTTGAGGACAGATGTGGAGGAGATGAAAGGACAGAGAGAAGGGAATAGCATTTTTTACAAGAGACAGGTGCGAAGAGGTATAGTCAAGATAACTATGAGAGTCACTAGGCTTGTAAAAGATGTCAGTAGATTGTCTGCAGAGATGGAGACAGAGGGTTTGAGATAAGAGAGAGAGATGCCAGACATATACCAAGTAAATTTTAGGGCAGAATGGAAGTTGAAGGAAAAGTTAATGAAATTGACAAGTTTAGCATGGGTACAGGAAAAAGCAATCTTCCAATTACCTTTAGCTTTTCTCAACTCCAATGAATATTGGCCCAACCTCATTTTCCACATCAACCCCCTCATCCTAGGAAACAACCTGGTGAATCTGCTCTGTGCAACCTCCAATGCAAGCACATCTTTCCCTACATATGCTGAACCACTCCACACCACATAGAGACAAAAGAGGTTCTACAGATGCTACAAATCTTGAGTAACAAACACAAACTACTGGAGGAAATCAGCAGATAAGGCACCATCTATAGAGGGAGATAAAAAATTGGTGTTTCAGGTAAAAATCCTTCATCCCAAAACATTGACTGTTTTTTTTTCCCGCCAAGGGTGCTGCCTGACCTGCTGAATTACATAAGAACATAAGAAATAGGAGCAGGAGTAGGCCATCCGGCCCATTGAGCCTGCCCACCATTCAATAAGAACATGGCTGATCTGTCCGTAAACTCAGCTCCATCTACCTGCCTTGTCTCCATAACCCTTAATTCCCCTACAATGTAAAAATCTATCTAACTGTATCTTAAGTATATTTAGTGAAGAAGCCTCAACTGCTTCCCTGGGCAGAGAATTCCACAGATTCACTACTCTCTGGGAAAAACAGTTTCTCCTCATCTCCATCCTAAATCTTCTCCCCTGAACCTTAAATCTCTGGATCTCCCCTGAATTCCTCCAGCATTTTGTATGTTGCTCATATTACCTCAGTTGTTGCCCCATCAGTGCCTTGTAAAACTCCTCTGCTTTATGCTATTTCCATTAACTTTCCCCCTTGCTTCCTGCATTCTAACTTCATGTGGGGAGCAAATAGGCAATAGCAACATTACTTTGGGTTGAAGTATTTTGATCTTAGAGTTGTCCTCAAGAACTAGGAGATGGATGGTTGGAAGAGTATTTTAATTGTTAACTTTGAATTTGTCTTCTGGAGTTCATTATTGTTATATTTATTCAGATTTGTATCTGATTTATGTTCAGTACATCATCTTGCAGTTGCACAGGGACAACAGGCATAAATAATTCAAAAGAATTTAAATTAAATTGACATAACTTTGAAAATAACAATTGCCTGGATTAGGCAGGGCTGAGTACAGGAATAATACACTTTATGTCTGCATTATTCAGAATAATTGCATCATTTCTGTTTTTTTTGTTTGAAACAGTGATTAATTATACTCGTGAACAGAAGGACAAACATTAAGCTGTAATAAGAATGAATATGCATTTAAAACAATGAAAATGCATTATTGCTAATGACGTTTCTCTCTCTTGTAATTAATATCTCATGAAAACAATTGGGTTCGGCTTTCTATTCATCCGTAACAGGAATTCCAGAAGGTTAATTGTCTTTCTATGTCATTCCAATAATAGTGGATCTTACAGTTTCTCTCAAAACACAGGCTACTGAAAGCCTCAAATCTAAAGTGTTTCTCTGCTTGTGCTTAACCATTGGTCATAAATAAAGTGTGATATATGTTGAAAGTATCTGGATTGTTACATCATGGCTAGGTGTAGCAATTTCAATGCAGAGCAGCACAAGCTGCAGAGTGTAGTTGGACACAGCCCAATACATCTCAGCCATACTCCTCCCTACCACTGATAGATATCTACAGGAGGTGCTGCTTCAAGGAGGCAACAACTATCAAAGGTCCCCACCACCTGGACTGTGCCATTTTTTGCAGCTACCATCAGGCCAGATGTACAAAATCTTGAAGTCCCTTACCTCCATGATCAAGAACAATTTCCCTCCAACCACGTGGTTCTTGAACCGAACATCAAAACTCCAATCACAACAGTTTAGCAGCACAGTGACCACATCACCCTAAAAGGGATTTTTGTTCTAATTGTTTTCATTCTTGTAAAAATAGTGAATAATTTATTGAAACTCTCACGTGAATACTGCTCATACGATGCAACGTGCCTGTGATGCTGTGACAAGCAAGCTTTCAATTGCACCTGTTCATACATATACTTGTGCATATGACAATAAACTCAGCTTCGATTCTGTTTGGCCAGAAGAACTTTCAAATAATCTATGATGAGAGATGAGGTGAGCAGCAGTAACCCAATGATGGAAACTTCCATCTCATTTTGATAAGATACCTGAGCAGGTCCAGAATGCCTTATGACATACCACTGCTCCCATTCCTTACATTTTTATGTTCTTCTCATTGGTACCTATCTACTTAACATCACCATTACAAAGTCCAAGAGGATATCTTGGTTACAATATCTAAACTATGCATAGTAACTGATTCTACAGATGAAAAAATACGGTACTTGATTGCAGCCTCATTTAAGCTGAAGGTGGAAAGTGTATACTTTGAGAGGCTGGGCAACTCATTTGCAACTGAACTCTTACCATTTGCAACCTCTTCCCACCTCCCCCCCCCACCAACATTCCAAGGGAATATCAAATACAGTAAATGTCAGTTAAATTAAGAAGTCTTCTGCAAAACAAAAATTACTGGGATTATCAAGCATGGATAAGATCTTTAGTATCATCTGATCTTTATTCCTCTGAGAAAAAAATGTTACTCCACCCCATAATATGCAATTTGGCCAGCTAAGAAAATTTTAGACCATGTCTCAGTCTAAATACAAGACATAATTTAAGTTTAACAGAAGTTATTTCCATAACTTAATGTTATCAAGACAAACCACTACAGCAATCAAACTCAAACACTGATTGGCTAACAAATTTGACAAATAGCAAAGAATCAAAAACACCAGAAAACTGCAGTTGCTGTAAAACCTCAGGAACATTTAATAAACACAGAAATTTACAATACAGAAGGTGTTTCAGCTCATTCTGTCAGATAACCAGCCTCATCCTGATTTCCAGTGATGGAACTGTAGCTCCGCAAGTCCCCACTCCTTAAATATATATCGACATGCTTTCAAAATATTAGATCTTCTGTCTGTTTCACCCTTCTGAGCAACTAGTACCGGGCACCTACCACCCTCTGAGTGAAATAAAACTCCTTATCTTCCCTCTAATTATTTTGGCAATTACTTCCATGCCCCCTGGTTTTTGGCTTCTTACTTTCTCTTTACTCCGACCATTATTTTATTACAATTCTTATAAAATTGTTTCCATTCCTGCAATACCGCCACACCTCCCCAACCTTCTAAGGTCTAAATTAAATATTCTAGCTTATTCCATCTTTCCTCACAGCTACAATTTCTTCTAAGTTTCCTCGACAACCCTTCCAGTGCAATTGAATCAATCCTATCAAACGCTGTTAGAACATGCTTGCAGTACTAAAAGCTATGATCCGACAAGGTTTGGAATTACTTCCTTACTCTGTCCCTTGGCGAAAACAAAGGACAACATCCCATTCAAGATCTGAGAACAATCACTCTGTCCTAATGCCGCGGTTGAAATGGAACTTAGTAATTCTCAGTACAAGTTTCCCTGTCCTGAAAATTAAACGAGCAATGGCATATCCTGCCCTAATCCCTACTTTTGCACTGCACAATAGGTCCCACAGATCCATCATTCTCAGACTTCTCAGCTCTCAGCTATGTGTGGCATAATGTGATGAAAAGCTTTTCATCATGTCACTCGAGAGCTGGTTTCTTACACTGGAGACTGGAAGGAGGACAAATTTGACTGAAAGTGCACGACCGTGTGAATGATAACTGCTCCTTATATCAGTTCGCACTTGCCTAATAATTTTCCTAACGCCTATGTTCAAATTGGCTTTCCCATCCACCTGGCTTATCTTTTTAAATTATATTTTTATTTAGAGATGCAGCATCTGACAGATACAGAATCTGTCCCTAGCCCAGGCAGTTGTCCCCACAAGCTTCAAGATCGCCACCATCGTGCCAGTGCCGAAGCATTCCACTGCCATGGGCCTGAATGACTTCTGTCCAGTTGCACTCACCCCCATCATTGCAAAGTGCTTTGAGAGACTGGTTCTATCACATCTGAAATCCTGTCTACCCCCTACCCTGGACCCCCATCAATTTGCCTATCGCACCAACAGGTCAACAGAGGACGCCATCTCCACGGCGTTTCACTCTGCCCTGACCCACCTGGAGAGCCCCAACTCTTACATCAGAATGCTGTTCATTGACTTCAGTTCGGCATTCAATACTGTGATCCCCTTCAAGCTGATCGCCAAACTTCACCAGCTTGGTATCAGCTTATCCCTCTGCAATTGGACCTTGGACTTTCTGACTAACAGGCCCAATCAGTTAAGTTAGACAACCTCTCCACCTCCACTCTCACCCTGAACACCGGCGTATCTCAAGGCTGTGTGCTGAGCCCTCTTCTGTACTCCCTTTTTACCTATGACTGCGTTCCTGTACATGGTTCTAACTCCATAATCAAGTTCGCAGACAACACCACGGTGGTTGGCCTGATCAGAGGGGATGACGAGACGGCCTATAGGGATGAGGCCCAGCACCTGGCTGCATGGTGTGCCAACAACAACCTGGCCCTTAACACCCAGAAGACCATGGAGATCATTGTGGACTTCAGGCATAAAAGGAGCCACACTCACGTCCCCATCTACATTAACGGAGCTGTAGTGGAGCGTGTATCAAGCTTCAACTTCCTTGGTGTCCACATTTCCGAGGATCTCACCTGGTCCCCGAACTCCTCCAGCCTGATCAAAAAGGTGCAACAGCACCTTTATCTCCTGCGGAGCATTAAGAAACCTCACCTCTGTCCCAGGATACTGATGGACTCTTACCACTGTACCACTGAGAGCATACTCACCAACTGCACCTCAGTGTGGTAAGGCAATTGTCCCGTATCAGACTGCAAAGCACTCCAGCAGGTGGTGAAAACTGCCCAGAGGATTATCGGTACCCAATTGCCCACCATTGAGAACATCTACCATAAACACTGCCTGGGCAGGACGAAAAGTATTATCAAGGATGTCAGGGGGTATGGAGAGAAGGCTGGGGCGGGGTTCTGAGTTGGAGGATCAGCCATGATCATAATAAATGGCGGTGCAGGCTCGAAGGGCTGAATGGCCTACTCCTGCGCCTATTTTCTATGTTTCTATGTTTCTATCTCACCCTAACCATGGACTTTTTACTCTCCTCCCATCCGGTAGGCACTACAGGAGCCTCCGCTCCCGCACTAGCAGGCACAGGAAGAGCTTCTTCCCTGAGGCTGTGTCCCTGCTGAACCTCACATCACAGCGCTAAGCAGTATTGCACTCATATTGGACTGTCTCAGTACTTTTATATTTGTGTGCTGCAGCACTTTTTTTATTCGCAGTTATATTGTAAATAACACTATTCTTTACATTTCTGGTTAGATGCTAACTGCATTTCATTGGCTTTGTATCTGTACTCGGCACAATGATAATAAAGTTGAATCTAATCTAATCTAATCTGTAACAATTAATCTACTAACCTGTACATACTTGGAATATGGGAGAAACTGGAGCACCCAGAGAAAACCAATGCTGGCACAGGACGACTGTACGAACTCCTTACAGACAGGGGTGGAATTGATCCCATGTTGCTCGTGCTGTAATAGTGCTATGCTAACCATGACTCTGCCATGTTACTCTATTCTTTAAGATGTTTTCAATAGGGATATAATATTCACCACCCGGCAATGTGCACAGGCAATTCCTCCATGCAATGAATTTTTAAAAGATCACCGGCTCCATCTAACAGGACAAAATATTCCATCAAGTATCTCTGCCTTTCTGTTATTGACCCATAAATCATTTGTAACATTAATTTTACAGCTCAACGGCTGACTCTTTGATCTGCACAGTAATCTGTCTGCATAAATGAAAGATCAATTCAAATATACTGTAACACAATGGAGGTTGAACAGTTCACACTCAGAGATCAACAAACATAATAAATCTAGATTAAGAATATCATAAGGAATGGTTGTTAAGCTATTGCAGTAAGCAAGAAATGTTAAAATGTAAACAATCTGATAACTTAAAATTCTGTGTCTGCATTCTATTAATGATGATACTTTATACAAAACAGGTCAAATAGTTTGGGGGAAAGCAGCACAAAAATTTTTAGCAAAGATTAAGCTTCCTTATGGAAGAAATACAGATTGTTCATTGCCAAAATCAGAATTATTTTGTCATCTCTTAGAAATGACAGCAGATGACTATACCGTAATTCATCCGCACATGTGGGTTATCTAATAAAATTTATTATATGACAATAGATTAAGTAATTTTCTCTTTGAATATTGTCAAGCCAAAGAAAAAGAACTGCCTTACAAAAACTTTTCTTCAGAAACCTCAAAGTAAAGTTATTATCAAAGTGCATACCGTAGTCACCATATACAACCCTGAAGTTCATTTTCTTGCAGACATAATCGGTCTATCCATAATAGAATAATAACTATAACAGAATCAATGAAAGATTGCACCAACTTTGGATTTCAACCAGTGTGCAAAAGACAACAAATTGTGCAAATACAAAAAATACACAATAATAATAAATAAATAAGCAATAAATATCGTAAACATGCAAAGATGATTCCTCGAAAGTGAGTCAATGGGTTTTGGGAACATTTCAATGATGAGGTAAGTGAAGTTGAATGAAGTTCTCCCCTTTGGTCCAAGACCCTGATGTTTGCGGGCTAACAACTCTTCCTGACCCTGCTGGTGTGAGTCCTGAGGCTCCTGTACCATCTTCAGGATGAAGAGAGCTTGACTTGGATGTCCCTGATGATGGATGCTGCTTTCCTGTGACATTGCTCTATGTAGATGCCGGGGAAGTCTTTATCTGTAATGGACTGGGCCATATCCACTACTTTTTGTAGGATTTTTGTGCACGAGGGGGTGAATGATAGCTGATCCCCTTCTCTTTATATCAATTTGCATTTTCCCTAATAGCATTCCTGATGTCTATGTACAACTTGGCTTTCCCATCCACCTCATCAGGCTTAAATGGAATTTGAGTCCATTAGTATGGCGAAGATCCAAAAGTGAGGAAGTAATACCATAACATCAAATCCACAGTTCTTTGCCAATTGCTTTCCATCCCACAGCAACTATGTCAAAAGTTGTTGATAAAGACTATAACATGTTCCAAAGCAGAAGCAAGTTGATGTTTCAAAACTAATTGAAGGATACATGAAGAAATATCTAATAGTGTTAAATAGAATGAAACAATCCTGCAAGATCAATGCATGTTCCTTCATGCACCCATGACTGTGTGGCTAAGGACAGCTCCAAAGTTTTGCTGATGACACCGCTGTCGTGGGCCATATCAAAGGTGGTGATGAATCAGCACGCAGGAGGAAGACTGAAAACTTGGCCAAGTAGTGTAATAACAACAACCTCTCACTCACTGTCAATAAGAACAAGGAACTGATTGTAGACTTCAGGAGATGGAAACTAGAGGTGCATGACCCAGTAATCATCAGATTATGAGAGGTGGAGAGGATGAGTAACTTTAAATTCCTGGTGTCACCATCTCAGAGGACCTGTCCTGGACCCACCATAGAAACTTAATTGCACAGAAAGCATGACAGCACCTCTACTTCCTTGGGATCCTGCAAAGATTCAGAATGTTATCAAAAACCTTGACAAACTTCTATAGATATTTGGTGGAAAGTGTACTGACTGGCTGCATTATAGCCTGGTATGAGAACACCAATGCCTTTGAGCAGAAAATCCAACTAAAGGTAGTGGATTCGGCCCTGTACATCACCAGTAAAACCCTCCCAACCACTGAGCACATCTACATGAAACGCTGTCGTAGAAAAGCCTCATCCATCATCAAAGATCCTCTCCACCCAGGCCATGCTCTTCTCTCACTGCTGCCATCAGGTAGAAGGTACAGGTGCTTCAGGACTCGCACCACCTAGTTCAGGAACAGTTACTGCCCCTCAACCATCAGTCTCTTGAACAAAAGGAGATAACTACACTCATTTAAGGACACTTTCATCTTGTCATTTCATGTTCGTTATTTATTGCTCTTTATTATCTGCACTTCCACGGTTTGTTTACAGTTTGCAGTTACTGTTCTACAGATTTGCTAAGTATGCCCATTGAAAAAGAATCTCAGAATTGTATGTGATGACATGTGCACACTCTGATAATAACATTCATGTTGAACTTTGAACCCTATTCAGCTCTTCATTTGTGCAGCTTAAAACCTTAATATTTTGCTAGTAATATTTTAATGAGTAGTCATTGACCAAAAACATCAACTCTGTCTCTTGCTCCACGCATGCTGCCAAGTTTCCAGCATGTAGAGACTTATGGTTACTTTGCAACAAACACAACCAGATCTAAAAAAAAATGTTTTATTTTAAATAATAACAATCGTAGCAGGTGACAATAATTTCAAGAAATGGAGATACCCAGGCTGAGGGCAAAATTGAACACATCAGATTGCAGGCAATGCAATATCCACATATTCAGTGGGTGACATTGGAAACATCCAGTTAAAATCAATCTACATTTAGCATGCCAGATGGCTCCTCAAATCTTTACTGGTAGTTTCACAAGAATCACTTTAGGCTTCACTTTCTTTCTCATCTGCCTTCTCCCTTGGGTATTCTCTACCATAGCTACCACATAAGATGTTTCCTTGATTAGTAAACTCATGGAGCTTGTAGAAAACAAAAACTCTCTAGAGACCTTAGTAAGCTTCTCATGGCTGTTCCAGCAACGATACTGATGACTAGGAGAAAGTCAGTAAAAACTTATTGTCTGTTGATACAGTCACTGGAGATTGAATTTTTCTGAGGCTCAGATTCCAATTGGTGGCACAGGTCTGTCAATAGCTACATGCTCAAAAGCTCCAGGGATTTTTTCTATCAAGCCTGATAGATTCTTGAGTTAACCTGCACCTAATTAACCTAACCAAAAGCTGAATCTCGGGTAATCAGAAAACAAATAAGTCCCGACCTGTGTGTCTTGATACCTACGGTAAATAACTCCATGTACAACAATTAACCTCTCATGCATAAAGCTTGCCACAGAAGAGATGAGACGTAGGTGACAAGATGTGGATTGATCATCAAGGGTCTTCAGAAGAGATGGTATGAGGTAATATGAGAGCCCTTAGTTATTAGAAGATTGGAACGATGAGGTCTGCCCCAAGATCTTGAGAACTGAGGCTCAGCATGGCAGGTTGTGATTTCCACTTTCATGGGTGGAGAGAGATCATGGGGGATGGACTACTCTAACAGTTACAACACAACTCCCACACTACTTTGAACTCTTCCAAGCCCTCCCTTCACTTGACGTTTGTGGCAAGAATTACCACAAGGCTGCCAAAACAATTATTGGAGTTCAAAGGCCACCAATACACTTTTTAGAACTCAGCAAATACACTATTTGTGGCTTATTACGCCTTCCAATAAAACTCTGGTGTCAAACTGACAACTAGCATAAATTCCCAGCTATTGGATGAAACATCACTTCAAATGAGTACAAAGGAAAAATAAATCAGTACACTTACCCCCCATTAGAAACGATGTCTTTTGCAGCTTCTCTCACTTCAACCTCCAGGGCCTATTCCTACTTGATCTCAGCTTCAGCTCCCATGCTTCTAAGAACATTATTCCTTAGCAATTAGGAATGTTACATCAAAGGATTGACAAAAGCTATAACATTCTTTCACTGCAATACTATGGAGCACTTCAGATTATTCCTTACTAACTTGGAAGCAGAACATACATAGTTAGCTCTGTTTGCCCAAATAAGGAAGTCTTACCTTTCTGTTTGTCACCCTTGCAGTCCCTAAACTAATGAGTTACCTCTCTTCAACAAAGCAAGCACTGAAAGATATATTATAAAAATAAACATCTAGTTCCTTCTTTTTGACAAAGAAACAACCGCAGGTATGTTGTAAGCTGGGAATTCTGATTTACTTTTGGTTGTCATAGTGATGCTCATCATTATTTGTCTAACCTCACGCCTCCCAAGCACAAAGAAGTACCAAGTATAAAAGCTGCAGTATCAACTTCCACTGTTTGCAGTTTTTCAAGTTATGATACAAGTTTCCAGCCATGAGGAGGAGTGAATATCATGGCTGAAGTACAAACAACTTGATATTATTAATTCTACAGCATCTCGAAAAGGCTGAATATCTTCACATGTTACCCAGATCAGTGCTTTGTTGAGAAATTTGAGAAATACCTCATTAGTTCAGGGAAAGCAAAGGTGACAAGCAGAAAGGCCAGACTTCCTTATTTGGGCAAACAAAGAAGATGGTAAAATCACAGGATCATTCAGCTTTAAAACACAGAATTAGTGATTAGTCAACTGGACTGCCCCTGTAATAATTATTCTTCCCTATTCTCAAGCAGCTAATGAGCCATTTAACTAATATTAATGAGAGAAAGTTTGTGAATTCAACTGTGGACAGTGACAATTTCGTGTGAAATGACTGAATGCAAATTGAGAAGGGTCTGACTTATTTCAAAGGCACCATTTTCAGACAATGAGATAGGAATAGAATAAGAGAAGAAGAAGAAAGCCCTTAACTCCGAGTGGAATCATCGAGACGCCGTAATTGACGGCATTTTTTAAAGCAGGCTTTCTTATTTTTACGAGGCCGAGTTGCTAGCTCGACGCTCAACCCAGCACAGATGGAAAGCGTGCTCCGAAGTCCGGCGCTGATGTCACCCTGCCACCAGCCAGCAAGGAATAGAATAAGGTGGCAGATAAATGCATGATGGAAGAAATGGAGCGAAGGCAGAGATTCAGGTTTCTGGATGATTGGGACCACTTCTGGAGCAGGTGTGACCTGTACAAAAGGGTTGGATTGCACTTGAATCCAAGGGGGACCAATATTCTTGCAAGCAGGTTTACTAGAGCTGTTGGGAGTGGCTTAATCTAATATGGAAGGGGGATGGGAACCATGTTGATAGAGCTGAGAATGAGCCAGCAGATTTACATGTAGATGATGGATGTAACATGAATATGAAGAAGGACAAGCTAATGATTGGGGACAAATGCAGACAGAGCAAAGAGTTAAATTGTACCACAGAGGCAAAATTCAAAAGGGCGAAGAATGCAAGACTGAAGGTGCTGTATTTAAATGCGTGTATCATTCAATATAAGGTTGATGAACTCATGACGCAATTAGAGATTGGTCAGTATGACGTTGTGGGCATCATTGAGTCGTGGCTGAAAGAAGGCGATAGTTGGGAGCTTAACGTCAAAGGATATACTTTGTAGTGAAAGGACAGGCAGGAAGGCATAGGCCTTGGTGTTGCTCTGTTGGTAAGAGATGGAATTACATCCTTTGAAAAAGGTGACATAGGGTCAGAGAATGTCGAATCTCGTGGGTGGAGTTAAGAAACTGCTAGGGTAAAATAAAATTATTATGGGAATCGTATATAGGCCTCCAAATAGTAGCCACTATGTGGGGTTGAGGTTGCAAAGGGAGCTGGAAAAGGCATGTCATAAGGGTAATAACACAATTGTACTGGGGATTTCAATATGCAAAAGGATTGGCAAAATCAGGTTGGTGTCAGATCACAAGAGAGGGAATTTGTTGAGTGCCTATGAGATGGCTTTTTAGAACAGCTTGTGCTTGAGCCTAGTCAGGGAAAGGCAATCTTAGATTGGGTGTTGTGTAATAACTCAGATCTTATTAGGGAGCTTAATGTAAATGAACCCTTAAGAGGCAGTGATCATAACAGGATTGAATTCATGCTACAATTTGAGAGGAAGAAGCATAACTCACATGTATCTGTATCGCAATGAAATAAAGGGAATCACAGAGGCTTGAGAGAGGAGCTTGCCCAGGTGGATTGGAGGAGGATACTGGCAGGGATGACGGCAGAATACAGATGGCTGAGTTTCTGGGACTAGTTCACAAGGTGCAGGACAGATATATCCCACAGAAGATGTTTTCAAATGGCAGGGATAGGCAACTGTGGATGACAAGGGAAGTTAAGGACTGCTTAAAAGCCAAGGAAGGGGCATATAAGGCAGCAAAAGTTAGCGGGAAGTTGCATGATTGGGAAACTTTTAAAATCGAACAAAATGGAACTAAAAAGCTATAACCAGGGAAAAGATGAAATATGAGGGCAAACTAGCCAAAATATAAAACAAGATACTAAAAGATTTTTTTTAGTTATATAAAGGGTAAAAAGGAGGTGAGAGTTAATATTGGACCACTGGAAAATGACATTGGTGAGGTAGTAATGGGGGACAAAGAAATGGCAGATGAACTTAATGGGTACTTTGCATCTGTTTTCACTATGAAAGATACTAGTAGTGTGCCAGAGGTCCATGAGTGCCAGGGAGCAGGAATGAGTGCCATTGCTATGGTGGATAAGTCACCTGGACTCGATGGATTACATCCAGAGTCCTGAGAGAGGTTGCTGAAGAGATAACAGATGCATTGGTCATGATCATTCAAGAATGACTTGCCTCTGGCATGGTCCAGGAGGACTAGAAGATTGCAAATGTTACTCCACTCTTTAAGAAGGGAAGAAGGCAAATAGAAAAGAAATGATAGGCCAGTTACCCTAACCACAGTGGTTGGGAAAGTGTTGGGAGTCTATATTATTAAGGATGAGGTTTTCAGGTACTTGGAGACTAATGATAAAATAAGTCAAAGTCAGCATAGTTTCTGTGAAGGGAAATCTTGCCTGACAAATCTCCAGAGATGGAGACAGAAAGATCGAGAAAAGGGAGGGAGGAGTCAGAAATGGACCAAGTGAATGAAAAGCTTTCATTTGCAGATGGCTGAACTACAGACTACTTTGAAAAGTCTAGTCTTCCTAGCCAAGATAGTCCCCTTTTCTGCCTTGGAAGAGCGTCCCAAATCCCATCCAAATGCCAGTAATTCTTCCATTGGAGTTTGCAGTAGACCTCTGAAATGCAAGCTTCCTTTCCTTCTTCATTCCTCACATTCACCCTCCAACCCCTCAGTCACTTGTTGCTTTAAGTCCACTTCACACAAGCAATTTATTCTAATTGAACCACAGGAAGAAAGAACTGTCTTTCATAAACATGCACCTCACACTTTATGTCAATCTGTCACTCATCATCCATGCTACTCAGGGACTTGAGCTAATTTTATTCTGTGACTCTATGTGCTGGATACAACTATATGGACTGTATTTTGCACCCTGGCCACAGAGGACTGATGTTTGGTTTCGCTGTAAACACGTGTATAGTTGAATGAAATAAACTTGAAATTTAAATTTGAACCCAAGGTTCAAGCCCAGGCTTCCACTGTATAATTCCTGTTAGCCTGAAATCTTCCACAGATTAAACTCTTACAGCCAAATAAACATTAGATGCACTGTAAATGCAAGGCAAGATTACCTCAGCTACTAACTTTTGTTAGTTCTGCATCAAAAACCCCAGATTGTGGGCAGGCATGCATATGAAACTTCTTGTTGTTATACTGTATGCAGTTATCACAACATCAAGCAAAAAAAACCTAAGAAAATTAAGGGATGCTGAGAGCAAAGCAAAAAGGTCATTTGCATGTTATTTATTCAGGCATGAAAGGCAACCAGCTAAAAGAACAAAGAGCATCTCTAGCCTCACACAGTTGTTTGTGAAGTTCAGGTCTTCTGGATGGATGCAGGCCAATCAATCAGCAGGACGTACATGGTTTGAGGCCTGGCATGGTGCACAGTTTGGAGAAATCTGAAGATGGTATGTCAAAGATTTTGCTTCTTTTTGAGTCACTGATTTTTCAATGTATGAATTTATTTCTAAATATATACTGCTAGATGCAGGGGAATTTCTGATGGCTTCAAGTTACGCAATATTTTGAATGATTGGACAGAAGAAGTTTGTTTTACTGAGATAAGGGAGATTTTTTTCAGTGAATCAGCAATAAAGGAAAAAGTTTAAACATGGAGCAACCAGTCCCTTTGTCCCATTTTGTCCATGACTCTCAAGCACAACTATAACTGACCAAAGATTAAATTCTAATGATAAATATTAGATAAGGAAAGGTTTATCCAGTGACAAAGAAGACAGCAAGATAACATACATTATGCTGTGATATAATAAGAAGGCAATAATGTGATACAAATTGAATCTGTGCAAAATCATTTCAATTTCAGGAAGATGCCATCACTGTGATGCAACAAACACAAGTCTAGCACTTTGCATCCAGAGGTGAAGTTGTGCAGGGCTTGTCCATTGCTCTCTTGGTTTTTTTCACTTTATCTGCTGGCAAAGAAAGGTTTCACCAGCTGGAAAGAACCACTGTTCTCTAATACAACAAATGATGGTAAACTGATGGTATCATCTGTTCCAATTAGATAAAAGCTAAGGACTAAATACCTTCAAAGCCACAGGTAATGCAGCCTGGAGAGGGATGCAGTAAGATTTTTCTTAAGCTGCTAAATTTAATCAAGATGTCACCCCCTAGTAAACTTTATGAAGAAATACTCTCTAGATACCTGTCATGGGTACTATCTAGTGCACAGTGCACCCCCCACCCAGTCTCTATTCATTCACAACTGCTCTGTGTCATCCCCTCACCAAAAATTGGCCCTGCCAACTTTTTAATACTCTATTGAACCTACAAAATTGGTTCAGCACCAGCAAAATTAAGTTTTAGGAGTCAAAGAAGCAGCTATTTTCCATTTGTGGTAATGGTGAACAGCCATAATTGCTGAATCAAAAGGATGACAAGTGACTGAACTTTATTCCTCAGCTTGACTGATGAATATTTTCAAAGATTCAAAGTACATTTATTAACAATGTATGCCGTATACAACCCTGAAATTCGCCTTCCCGCAGGTAGTCCCGAAACAAAAAAACACCAAAGAAAACATCAAAAATCTAATGCACAATTGGTAACAAAAAAACAAGCGGACAACACACAGAATATTAAACATCAAACTGCAGAATCATTGAAACGATCTAGGAATGTTCAACTTAATTCAGTTTGGTTCAACTTAGCGCTGTGTCATTCATTGACCGCAGGCCGCAGAACTAGTCCGCGAAGCAATGTCAGAAATGTTATAGAGAAAGGATTGTGCAGCATTGGGAAGTACTCTGTCTATCAATTGATCTTAATCTACCAAATTACACCCTTCAGCTAGAACCCAAGTATCAGAGCGAATATGGAATTATCTGTTTGGGGAATATAATCATTGCATAAGGTGCCAACTTTTGCCCGCAAGATTATGTTTCAGTAAATTCAGCACTGAGTCATAGTGCTATAATGTGGCATTCTAATAAATAGGGAGGCAAAAAATTATGTTAAATCTTGCTGACATATTTGTATATGAACTTCCATGTGAGATACATATTACTTTTTCTAATGAATTGCACATCTCCAGAACTTTCAGAATGCAATATTTTTCATTGCTTGCTTTTACTCCAAAGATTTTTTGTCTGTAATCTCTGAATTAATAATCACCTTATCTATATTTCATTCAAATGATTAATATAAAACTGCTGGCAACTAATCTCATTGGATAGTAATCCCTTCCATTGTCACTACTCAGTCTGTGTCACCTGAATCTTCCCATTCAAAGCTTTCATTGGAACTTCAATGTCAGGTTATATAGAATTTACAGCACAGAAATAGGCCAGTCAGCTGAAATCATTGCAGGGAATATTTTCCACATGAGGCTCTTTCTACCCTACTTCATGTAAACCAGCTGCATATCCCCCT
This sequence comes from Mobula hypostoma, assembly GCF_963921235.1. Taxonomy (NCBI): domain Eukaryota; kingdom Metazoa; phylum Chordata; class Chondrichthyes; order Myliobatiformes; family Myliobatidae; genus Mobula; species Mobula hypostoma. The sequence continues at coordinate 62,892,667 of NC_086102.1, read as the reverse complement.
CTCCTCCCTGTATTTATCCAGTTTACCCTCAAAAGCAAGTTATTTCTCTCAATCATTCGTGGTTCAGTATTCTCACCACCTGCTGTATCCGCCAATATCTGCAAGCTCCTTGTTGGAATATTAGGAACCATCTTATACATGTAGTGATAACTCTAATACCTCCACCCCTATTAAACATAATTTAAACAAGATCATTTGGATGTCCCCCTAGTTCTCTCTTTTATGGAGACAGAGCCAGTTGATTATTTCTTGTTAACACCACCATCTTCCATTATCTTCCAAATCTAATCAGGTCACAAAAATATATTCTCTGGAGAAAGCAGAGAATCCAATCAAAATCAGTGTAAGATGCCCATGATTTCATGCTTTTCAGTTCCATTTCCCCAAGACACCTTTTATCACTTTTTTCATCACACGAAAATTCAACATCACTTACTCACGCTGAACATTCTTTACAGTTCATTTTTCTTTTTACTGTTAACAACATATGGCAATGTTCTTGCATTTCATCACTTCCAAAATTGCTCAGAGCATGTCCATCATTCCCCACTACTCCGTCCTATTTTCTTCTTTCAAATCTCTGAGCGCAAGCCACGTGTTCTGAATTGTCACACCCTTAAACATATGTGCTCAAAATGTAGGCATTAACTTTCACTCTCATTTTTGCAAGGCAGGATCAGACATAATGTCAGGGGAGATCTAAGATAGTGCAGTATAGTTGAGGTCAGATTTGAAAGACACACACTGGTGCTGTATTATCCAATTTAACCTACTGGACATACAGGAACAAACAAAATCTAACAGCCTCTATTGGCTTACAAGTTCAACATTATGAGCATTTTTTTTGTAATTTCTTGGATTCAATTTTTAAGAACCAAAATACCTAAATTAAACTAATTCCCTCAGTACGGGTTTTCAAACCACCTTTATGTTTGGTTAAACCAGTCATGTAGTCATGGGCATAACAAGTGTTTTGGAAATCCCTTCAATTCTCTTCCATGCTGTGCAGTTTATCTTGGGAGTTTGGCTAAGATACTGAACTAGTAACTCAAAAATCTAGACTGCTGACTGTGAGGTGTTACAGGCAATTATGGCATCTAGGAAATTTAAATTCAGATAGCTTACTAAAAAATTTGAAATGAAACATCAGGATTAATGTTCATCATGAAGCTATTGTATTGTTTTGAAAATTCACCTGTTTATTAATATCATACAGGCAAGGAATCTATGATCTCTATGTAGGCTTGCTGGATACAATTCCAGAGCCACAGCAATGTGATAGACTACCCTTAACTGGTCATTTAAATCACTCACTTCAATCAAGGAATGCTAAGGACTCATACCACCCGGTTCAGGAACAGTACTTCCAACTCAACCATCAAGCACTTTAACCAGACAGGATAACTTCACAACCTATGGACTTACTTTCATCTCATGACCTCAATATTTCTTATTTATTTTTTTTACACTGGTTATCCACCTTGTTGGTGTGGTCTTTTACCGATTCAATTACGGTTATTGGATTTATTGAGTATGCCTGCAAGAAAATTAATCTCAGGGTTGTATATGGTGCCCTACATATACTTTGATAATAAATTTACTTTGAACATTGAATATTCATTCCTGAAATGGCTAAGCTATCATACAATTATATTCAGTAGTAGAATTAGTCACATCCTAAGTCATAAAACTGGATATAAGAAAGTCCAAACACAAAAGTATTAAAGCAAAGGGTCAAACAGGTGATAGTTCAAAAACATTATGCTGAACTTGAAACAAGTATTTGCAATGAGAAAACTATCCTATCTTTTTGCAAATCAAAACAGCTATTTTCAAGAATTATGCACGTTACACTAACCTAAATGTTCCATATTGTGGTGACTGTATTTGTTATTTAGCAGGTGGAAGAAGCCATTGAATGTGTCTCTTTATGCTCCTCTATCTCCTCGATAGTAACATGTCCTGGATGATGGGGGTCCTTCATGACGGATTCTGCCTTTTTGAGGCATCACCTTTTGAAGATGTCCTCTATGCTGGGGAGGCCAGTGCCCACGATGAAGCTGGCTGAGTTTGCAGATCTCTGCAGCGTCTTCCAATCCTGTGCAGTGTCCCCCCCCCCCCGCCCGTACCAGACAGTGATGTAACCAGTTATAATGTTCTCTGCAGTACATCTGTAGAAATTTGTGAAGGGCTTTAGTGACATACCAACTCTTCTCAAACCCCCAATGAAATATAGCCACTGTCATGCCTTCTGTGTAATTGCATCATTATGTTGGGCCCAGGATAGATCTTCAGAGATGTTGACACCCAGGAACTTGTAACTGCTCACCCTTTCTTTGCTGACCCTTCAATGGAGGATTGCAGTGTGTTCCCCTGACTCCCCCTCCTGAAGTCCATGAACAATTCCTTGGTCTTACTGACATTGAGTGCAAGGTTGTTGTTTTGACACCACTGAACCCACTGATCTCCCCCACTCCTGCATGTATCCTCGTCACCAACTGAAATTCTACCAACAGTTGCTGTGTCATTGGCAAATTTGCAGATGTTGTTTGAGCTGTACCTAGACAAACAGTTGTGGGTGTAGTGAGAGTAGTGTAGCTCACATCCCTGAGATGCGCCGGTGTTGACTGTCAGCAGTATGTTATTTCCGAACTGCACTGACTGTCGTCTCCTGATGAGGAAGTCAAGAATCATTTACTTCCATAACTGGGCAGAAAATTCGAACTCAAGCCAGTGCATAACAAATGTCAGGGTATCACAAAAAATCCAAATTGTACAAGTTGGTCAATCTATTCACAGGTTAGGAACAATTTTCCGTTAGATCATAATTTATGAAACTCATCATCATTTCTCAAAATTCTCAACAGTTGCCTCTCTCGCTCCACGCTGTTAGTTGCTGTTTCCATGAAAAGTTTCTCCTTCCAGTGGGAATGTGCCATGGAGCAGGCCATCTGTACAGCTAATGATTTAAAACCCATTTTTCTTTCCTGAGTGGTGAAGACAGCAGGGCTGACTCCCACTGGGTTTAGTAACACACTACAGGCTGCCATTGTCTTACTCAGGAGTTCCATTCCTGACAACTGCCCAAAAGCCAGAAACAAACATTTTCTTTGATAACCCATAATGTTTTATTCTGCATACACCTGCTATAAATTCCTTCATTTCATTGAGTATCAATGACAGTACCTATAACAGAATATACAGTATACTATACTCAGTTAGTCATGAATACCAAGAAGCATTTTATTAATACTGACATGGGATATGTTGAGGAGAATTTGCATGAAATCTGATTTTCTTAAGTCAGGTCAGTTTTGACTCGGACAGCCCCTATATAAAGCTGAACACAACAGAATAGGGAAAAGTGGAAGAAAAATCTGCAGATTTCAATAGTAGGAGATCTATCTGCATTAATGAGCAACTAGATGTGGTTATACAGCTGGTCTCTCCCATCCTTGCTCCACCTATCTCATGCTGGTCCTTGTAATGCAAATGACATTTGCCACTAACAACCTATATATTGCCTAGATCACATCATTTCTTTTTTTTTCCTGCTTTGTCCTGGACATATTCCCAATGGAACTGAACAACATGCAACAGACAAGCATCCTGACTGCTGACTATGTGATGAAATAAAAACATTCTGAACCAGTTTACTATTCCTTTTCAAATGTTGCCTGAGTTATTCCCAAGGCCGAAGAGATTAGCCTTCAATGAACACTAGCTATCCCCTGCTGCTATTTAAGGTATGTTTTCATCTATCAGAGCTTTCTTCCCACCTTCCACCTTCTATCTGTCACTCTTTACTCACTGACTTCAAATTTGTCAGGGCGTTTTCACACCTGACCCTGCTTTAATGACAAAAGTGGTTCAGCTTGAATAGGAGCTTTAAATATTGGTACGTGTACTTGTTTCCCTGGACTGGAAAACTGCAGATTTGGTACAGATGCCTACCTCAGCAGCAATACAGTATTACTGAAGGCAATCAAGTGATAGATAATAGGATAAACATTAAACTGATCTCCATTCCAATTGTCTGGCTCGTGTGAACTAGATCCTGATGGCCGCATTTCGGTTATCAAATAGAAACAAAGTGCAAAACATTGAAAAGTAATTTGTTATATTTTCATTTACGTCATTTCTCTCCAAAACTAGCTAGTTTCCTAATTATGTTATTGCTACATAAGTTGGCAAAGATTTCATTGGTCTTCTGCTAAGGAGATTTTTCACCCAACTTCCCTTACAGTGCAGCAACTTTCACAAATTCATCATTCATAGCTGGCAAAGATATTAAAATATGAATTTTGATCAATATTTTGCTGAAGCAGAACATTTTGACAAACCAGCTAAGCAATACTAATTTGAATGAAATTTACAGCAAATGTTCAGCAATATTACTTCATATGAGTCAGCAAGTAATCAGATTTCAAACTAAATTATAGTCTGCAAAGTTCAAATATGCCATTTTAGTAATTTTATTTCAAAGTATTAATAATCCAAACTGAGCTGGCTGAGCAAAAAAGAAGAATTTCTTAGCAGATGTGGCCAATCTTCTACTCACCTTTCCAGGATTTCTGACAAACCAATGGAAGGGAGATCAAGAGAAACCTTCAGTACCCATTTCTTAAATCTCAAAGCACTAGTATTGTACTTAACTAACTTAAAGTGGGGATTTTATATCATATAAACATGCAACCCTTCACTAATGTTTTTTTGTTCTTTTGTTAGTTTTGTTCTCTGCTTTTTTTTTTACTGCTTTCATTTGTTTTCCATCCTGATTTACTTTTTTTTTGTTTTAATCTTTCATTCAGAGGTCATGCTAAATAAAGTAACATACCCACCAGCTTCAGGCTGCATTTTCTGCAGTTAAGTGCAAGGTGCATTTCAGGCAGAAAAATGTAACTCATCTGGTGCTTCACTACTGAGTGGTAAAGGCATAGGGTAGGTGATATTAGGGACTTAACTAGGGAAACCTATCTGTAACATTTCCTCCATGGCTCAGGCAATACTTCAAAGGCACCATGTGCTTCGCAACATAAGAGCATTATATAAATGCAAGAAGTTATTATTTTAGTTTGTTGCTGATGGTCACAAGTTTAACACTGTGAAGATACAATAGCAGACGGCGACAGAAGGGAAGATGAAAAAAATATAAACCAAAATGATCCATCAACTCACAACATCTTTTGTTCGATGTTAGAAAGATAAAGCTGCAACTTCTGGAGCCTTCTCATGTACTAATCATGTTTCAGTTTTTGTAGATGAAGATACAGGTGTTAGGTGACAACATAGAGACAGCATCAGCCCCTTTTACCTTGGATTGGCCTATTGCTTGCTAGCTCTTGCTATCGTCACCTGCACCCCTTTAGACAGGGTATCTTCCCTCAACCTGAAACATTGACTTTTGTTTGCTTCCTCAAATACCGCCTGACCTGTTGAGTTCCTACAGTAGTTTGCTTATTGCTCAGGTTCATACGCTTATCAATAACAGTAATCTTGTGTGATTGAGGAATTTGTTATTTCCACACAGAGAGAAATACTGAATTTTGCTCTTTTCCCAAGTTGCTGTATACTTCAGTGCATTAATAAAAAATTTGACTGACCTGTGCCAAAATGAGAAATATGTGATTCAACTAGTTCAGCCCCTTCCTATCTACATCCATGATACTTCACATATATTCAATCACTTCTGTTACCAAGTTCTCTAGCTCTAATCACCTCAGCTTAACTATGAACATCCATTGTCTAGATACTTCTTTCCATCTTTCCATAAGGCCTTAATGCTTTCCATTTCTTTTGGGAAAGACCAAATCAATTTCTCTTCTGGCTCCTCCCACCTTCTCCAAACCTAAGATATAGTCATGGGGACCCACACAGGCCCCAGCTATGCCCGCCGTTTGATCGGCTACCTTGTACACTACATCCCAAGCCTACACTGGTAACAGTCCCCAACTGTTTCTCCGCTATATTGATGCTGCATTGCTGCAGCTTCCTACACACAAGCTGAGTTCACCAATTTTATCAACTTTCCCTCAACTTCCACCCTGCCCTTAAATTTACTTGGTCCTTTCTCCCCTTGTGATCTCTGCCTCCATCTCTTGACATATTTTGCAAATCTTATTTATCTTGGATATACTTCTGACCCTGTCACTTGTAAAAAATTACATTCTCTTTTCTCAGTTTCTCCATTACCTTTGCATTTATTCTCAGGATGAAGCTTTCATTCTAGAACATCAGGGATATCCTCCTTTTTCTAAGGATGAGGTTTGCCTTCCACTGCCTTTGAGGCTGTCCTCACCTGCATCACCGCCAATGCCTGTAATCCATCCTCTTGCTGTGGTAACTGGGATAGGGTTCCCCTTGTCCTTACCTACCACCACCTCCACATCATTGTTTGTAATTTCCACCATCATTAATGAGATCCTACAACTAAGCACATCTGTTATTTCCTTTTGACAGGAATTGCTCTCAGCATGACTCCCTTGTCCACTCATCTCTCCCCTCTGATCTCCCCCCATTCCATTCAGGGCCCCAAGCAGTCCTTCCAGGTGAGGCAAGACTTCACCTTTCAGTCTTTCAGGGTCACCTATTGTACATGGTGCTCCCTGTATGGCCTCCTTGGCATCGGTGAAACCTGACGTAAATTGGGTGGCCACTCTGTCAAGCACCTTTGCTCCATCCATCACAGGACATGGATGAAGTACAGGATATCCCAGTGGCATCCACTTCAATTTGATTTCCCATTCCCTTTGTGACATGTCTGTCCATGGCCTCCTCTACTGTCATGATGAGGCCATACCGAGGTTGGTAGAGCAATACTTTATATTCCGCCTGGGCTGCCTCAAACCTAATGGCATGAACATACTGTAGATTTCTCTATTCTCCAGTAAGATTCTTCACTCTCCCCTTTCTCTCTTTTTCCATTTCTTATTCTAGCTCCCCTCTCACTCCTTCTCTCCCCTCCCTCTGACGCCCTTCCCTTTCTTCCAAGGTTCACTGCCCTCCACTATTAGATTCCTTCTTCAGCCCTTTACCTCTTCCTCGCAACTTCCCTGTTCCTTATTTCAACCCTGTCGCCCCACCACTCATGTTCCCCCTTACCTGCTCTTGTTTATCACATGTACTCCTTGCCCTCCCCTCAACTTCTATTTCTGGCTTCCTCCCCCTTCCTTTCCAGTCCAGATGAAGGGTCTCAGTCCGAAATGTTGTCTGTTTACTTCCGTCAGATGTTCCCTGATCTGCTCAGCTCCTCCAGCATTGTGTGCATTGTATGTGATTCTGTTTGTTGACAGCATCATTACTTGAGGAAACAAGATAATCTAAAGGTAGATATAAATAAAATTCATTTTGACATTCAAGTCTTTTAACTCCCACTCAAAAAATTCTATCTGTTAAATTCATTTCATAACCTGTCCTTTATGAATCTAAATTTTATCTTCTTCTTGAATTAGATGTGTATATTCTAACCTATATTTAACATTGCATTATATTTAATTAAAAATAAATTCTCAAAGGGGAAGAAATGCTAATGTAATTGTCGTTCGAGTGGTGATATCGGTGCTTCTGAGCATTAGGGATGGGATTAAACTGACATTTACAGCAGCAGGCAGTTAGAGAGAATTTTCTGTCATGGAGTTGACTAAACCTTTGCTGGAAACTTCTATCAAGGTCAGCAGCATGAGCTGTGAAGTTGCATGGCGTTCACAGCAAGGAAATGAACCATTCACCCTTACCAACACTGTGCTCCTTCCCCCATTATTTATATCCCACAAAGCCTCCTATTGTATCCCTCTTAACTCCATTTTTCTAGCTTCTCTGACTAATCCATTTCCTCTTATTTACTTTCCTTCAGAAAACATACATCTTTTTCCTTAACTACTTTCCATCTAATCATCTTGTATGTGAAGCACATAGCTCGTGGTCTCTGATGCAAAGAAAACCCTCTTCCCACATTTGTCCAACCCAGTGATCATCTTCACTACCAGGCTCTTCCCATTTCTCTGTTCAAGGAGAATTACCCCTAAACACCTTCCCCAGTGATTGGATTCTCTCAGTTCAGGCATCATCCTTGTAATCCAAAATACTCCGACATCCTTCAACACGATGGGAACAGTAACACTGCTTCAATTATGCATGAAGCAAAGGTCTATGCCAATGCAAGAAAGAAAGAGTTCCATTACTATGTTACATTAAATCCAATAGTGTCACCCAAAACGGCGCCTTTAATTTGTCTACCTTTATACTTGCAACATCATCCCTCCTTAGTTCTTCTTTTCTCCTCTTTTTTTTAAGGAGTGGGTATCATTTCTGCGTTCATACCAATGTGTATCATCTCCCACTTGCCCATATGAATGTCTGTCACTTAATAGTTCAATCTGAAAATATGTTCAAAGGTTTTCTTCATGCAAGATTGTACTCTTTGTCATTGTCAATCCAGCTGGAATCATCTGTAAATTTAAATGTTTAATAACTTGTTCCCAAACTGTATGAAATTGCAGGATAGACAAATCAAAAATATATTACAAAATATATATTAACTGAGAACATAATGGCAAGGAAAATGAGAAACTGAAGCAAAATTTCTTTAAAATGTTTTCAATGCTGATCAGGGGTTTACATAATTAAAGTAAAGAAATAGAGTTTAATGCAAATACTGAAGCAAATAAACTTGGATGGAGGCCAAGATAAAGCGAGGCTGGTGCCAACAGATGAACATATCAGGAATCAACATTAATCCGTCAGCACTATCAAAATAGATTAACCAATCCTTCATCCTGCTTCTTACTTTACCAGAAGCCTCGTGCCTGTAAAGTGGTTTCTTTTATAGAACACCACAAACTACATTCCAAATATAATTTCTGGGTTGTGAGGTTTTTCTTGAGATCAAGCCTGTGAAGTGTGTGTTAATCCCCCTCCTTCCTGTGTATATGTCTATGTATCAGCAAATAGGAATGCTGGATAATAGATGAGAGCATCGTCCGGTGGCTTCAGAGAGGCATGCAGTTCTAGCTTCTAATCCTTCCCAACTTTAAAGAAAAGATTGGTCAGAGAAGGCTCCACCAACAAAGTCAAGAACTTGTCATTTCAACTTCAGATCTATTTCCTTCTGGGATATGACAAGTTGTCATGCAAGCAGTGAAATTGTCTTGACACATAGAATGAACACGGAGACCTTGACAGACCCAATTTTAAGCTGCATTTCCTTCCATGCGTTGTCAGCATTGTGCATTGATTTTAGAGTTGTAGCTTCCTGAATACAGTGAGGTCAAGCAATTTTAAGTTGAAGCTGCAAGTATTCACTCCTGGAGAATGGGTATTCATAATAAATAGCAGAAGAGTTATAATTCTCCTGGGGGGAAATAAACATGCATCAGTTTAAAAACAACCCATGGCGTTTTTACCAAGAGAGTGGCTCAGAAGAGTTAATTTTACTTTGTCAGCTTTTGAACTGTATTCTATTTCCATTTCATACCTCTCCTTTGGGTTGTTTAATCATCATTATGGTTGGCATTGTCTTTCCCCACACCATGGAAAAGATAATCTTTTTTTGATTAAATTTAAACTGCTGCGATTTGTAGTATAGTTAAAATGTAAAGTGAAAGCCAAATTTAAATATACATTAAAGGCTACAAAATATTATACATTATAGTACAGAATCAGAATCAGGTTTATTATTACCGGCATGTGATGTGAAATTTGTTAACTTAGCAGCAGCAGTTCAATGCAATACATAATTTAGTAGAGAAAAAAAATAATAATATTACATAAACAAGTTAATCAATTATGTATATTGAATAGATTTTTTTTAATATGCAAAAACAGAAATACTGGATATTAAAAAAAAGTGAGCTAGTGTCCAAAGATTCAATGTCCATTTAGGAATCGGATGGCAGAGGGGAAGAAGCTGTTCCTGAATCGCAGAGTATGTGCCTTCAGGCTTCTGTATCTCCTACTTGATGGTAACAGTGAGAAAAGGGCATGCCCTGGGTGCTGGAGGTCCTTAATAATGGGTGCAGCCTTTCTGAGACACCGCTCACTAAAGATGTCCTGGGTACTTTGTAGGCTAGTACCCAAGATGGAGGTGACTAGATTTACAATCTTCTGTAGCTTCTTTTGGTCCTGTGCAGTAGCCCTTCTATACCAGACAGTGATGCAAGCTGTCAGAATGTTCTTCTTGGTACAACTATAGAAGTTCCTGAGTGTATTTGTTGACATGCCAAATCTCTTCAAACTCCTAGTATAGCCGCTGTCTTGCCTTCTTTATATCTACATCAATATGTCAGGACCAGGTTAGATCCTCAGTGATCTTGACACCCAGGGACTTGAAGCTGCTCACTCTCTCCACTTCTGATCCCTCTATAAGGATTAGTATGTGTTCCTTTGTGTAAGAGGTTTCTTCTTTGTTATGTTAAAATTAAAATGGATTCTTTGTTATGTTAATCTTTTATGTTACTGCATATGTGAATTGAAGTGGCTTCTATGTTAAGTTAAATGCTGAGAAAGTCTCTAGCTAGCACTTTGCTTGGGTTATAACAGATTGGGTTATAACAGATTGGGTTATAAAAGATTGGGTTATAACAGATAGCAGGGTTATAACAGATTGGGTTAATACAGATTGGGTTATAACAGATTGGGTTATAACAGAGTTGGGTTATAACAGATTGGGTTATAACAGAGTTGGGTTATAACAGAGTTGGGTTATAACAGAGTTGGGTTATAACAGAGTTGGGTTATAACAGATTGGGTTATAACAGATTGGGTTATAACAGAGTTGGGTTATAACAGATTGGGTTATAACAGATTGGGTTATAACAGATTGGGTTATAACAGAGTTGGGTTATAACAGATTGGATTATAACAGATTGGATTATAACAGATTGGATTATAACAGATTGGATTATAACAGAGTTGGGTTATAACAGAGTTGGGTTATAACAGATTGGGTTATAACAGATTGGGTTATAACAGAGTTGGGTTATAACAGATTGGGTTATAACAGAGTACTATAAGGCAATGGGTGCCCATGTTATTCTTTCTTTGGACCATATGCTGTCTCACATGCCTGGAAACCAGGGGCTTTTGGCAGGGAGTTGGAGGAGAGACCGTGAGGACAACGGGCATGCGGGGAAAGCTCTGGATGATGACTCCAGCTGGTCCCGAGCTGCAAGTCAAAGGGGTCAGAGTGGTCCCGAAGAGGTCCCCGAGCTCCAACGTGTGCATGAAGAAATTGAACTTTGATAAGTCTGGCGCCTTTTCCATTCCCTTTTTGTATCGAACTTCTATGAATCTCATAGACTTAGTAATATCTATACAGTGTAACTGGTAAAACGTACATTGGGTGCTGGCTGATGATTGATGTTTGAAGCTGAATCAGGTGGCAGTTGTACAGCAACTGACATCACCGGGAGATAAGGTGGTCGGCGGACGGGGTTTCCCCTAGATAAACACGAGCCAATATAGCTGAGCGTTACAGAAGTGGAATCTAGCTGGGTGTTGGTTTGGATGTCTTACCCAGTTAGTAAGTCAAGGATCCAATTGCAGAGGGAGGTACAGAGGCCCAGGTTCTGCAACTTCTCAATCAGTATTGTGGGAATGATGGTATTAAATGCTGAGCTATAGTCAATGAACAACATCCTGATGTAGGTGCTTGTGTTGTTCAGGTGGTCTAAAGCCGTGTGGAGAGCCATTGAGATTGCGCCTGCTGTTGACTTATTGTGGTGATAGGCAAATTGCACTGGGTCCAGGTCCTTGCTGAGGCAGGAGTTCAGTCTAGTCATGACCAACCTCTCAAACCATTTCATCACTGTCGATGTGAGTGCTACTGGGCGATAGTCATTAAGGCAGACCACATTATTCTTCTTAGGCACTGGTATAATTGTTGCCTTTTTGAAGCAAGTGAGAACTTCCGCCCGTAGCAGTGAGAAGCTGAAAATGTCCTTGAATATTCACTCTAGTTGGTTGGCGCAGGTTTTCAGAGCCTTACCAGGTACTCCATCAGGACCTTCTGCCTTGCAAGGGTTCACTCTCTTTAAAGACAGCCTAACATCGGACTCTGAGACGGAGATCACAGGGTCATCAGGTGCAACAGGGATCTTCACAGCTGTAGTTGTGTTCTCCCTTTCAATGCGGTATAGAAGGCATTGAGTTCATCTGGTAGTGAAGCATCGCTGCCGTTCATGCTATTGGGTTTCGCTTTGTAGGAAGTAATGTCTTGCAGACCCTGCCAGAGTTGCTGTGCATCTGATATCGCCTCCAACCTCGTTCAAAATTGTCTCCTCACCCTTGAAATAGCCCTCTGCAAATCATACCTGGTTTTCTGGTACAGTCCTGGGTTGCCAGACTTGAATGCCACAGATCTGGCCTTCAGCAGACGACATACCTCCTGGTTCAGCCACGGCTTTTGTTTGGGAGTGTACAGTAGGTCTTTGTAGGCACACACTCATCCACAGAGGTTTTAATGAAGTCAGTAACAACTGCAGCATACTCATCCATGTTCAAAGATGAATCCCTGAATACAGTCCAGTCTACCGATTCAAAGCAGTCCTGTAGGCACTCTTGTGCTTCCCTTGTCCGTAACTTCTTGGTCCTCACTACTGGTGCTACAGTCTTCAGTCTCAGCCTATATTCAAGGAGTAGAAGTACAGCCAGGTGATCAGACTTCCTGAAGTGAGGGCGTGGAATAGCATGGTAGGCATTCTTGATGGTAGTGCAGCAACGGCCCAGTGCATTGTTTCCTCTGGTATTGCTTAGTGATTTTTTTCAGACTGGCCTGGTTAAAATCTCCCAAAACGATGGTGAAGGCGTTAGGGTGCGCTGTTTCATGCATGTTGATCCCATTACTCAGATCATCTAAAGCCTGATTGACATTGGCCTGAGAAGGAATGTAAACTGCTACCAACATGACCCCAGAGAATTCCAGTAGTAGATAAAAAGGACGGCACTTTACTGCTAGACATTCCAGGTCTGGTGAGCAGAATTGCGACAGCACTGATATATTTGTGCACCAAGAAGAGTTGATCATGAGACATACACCTCCATCTCTACTTTTGAGATGCTCTATAGATCTATCCTGACGGTGTATAGTAAACAAGTCGATTTGGATCAATGCATCCTGTATGGAAGGGGTTAACCAGGATTCTGTGAAACAAAGGACACACGTGGTCCTAATGTCCTTCTGATCAGCACCCTGGCTCTGAGATCATCGATTTTATTCAACAGAAGCTGCACATTCACCACCAAGATACACTCGGTGGCCATTTTTTAGGTACCTCCTGTATCTAATAAAGTGGCCACAGAGTTTATGATTTGCTGCTGTAGCCCATCCATTTCAAGGTTCAACATGCTCTGCCTTCAGAGATGCTCTTCTGTACATCACTGCTGTAACACATCATTATTTGAGTTACTGTCACCTTCCTGTCAGCTTGAACCTGTCTGGCCATTCTCCTACAACCTCTCTCACTAACAAGGTGGGGCTTTTGCCCACTAAACTTGCACGCACTGGATTTTTTTTTATGTTTTTCCCAACCATTCTATGTAAACTCTGGGATATCAGCAGTTTCTGAGATACTCAAACCACCCTGTCTGGCACCAAAAATCATTCAGTGGTCAAAGTCACTTAGATTACATTTCTTCCCCATTCTGATGCTTAAACAAGTGAACATCCTTACTATGGCTGCATACTTTTATGCACTGAGTTACTGCCAAGTAATTGGCTAATTAGATTTTTGTACTAATGAGGTTTGCATGTGTACCTAATAAAGTGGCCACTAAGTGTACAATATGGCAAAATCATTCGAAGGATAAGCAAATATCAGCCTAAGAAACAAACTTTACAAGGACAGACATTTGCCAATCTTAGAACTAGAGATTAATATATCATTACTTAATTTTTAAACAATCAATGATCCCAGTTGAATGGCATGTTATATCATATCTTTCAATATGTTAAATATTTTCAATGGACAGTTACAACTGATTGTCAGAAGGTAATTATCCAATATACAAATATACCGTTTTGATATGGTGAAATTATTTTACAATAAATTTGAAGCAGGGTCTACCCTTTTTTTCACATGTTCTGTCTCAAGTTTAAAATATGAACATATGGTGTGAGACATATTTTATTGTTTTAATGTAAACACTTTAAAATATCCTTCCAGTGAGGAGAATGGCATCTTTGCATAATTACCGAGTCTGATTTTTCTCCAAATTTTAACTTCAGTTTGTTTCATTTCCCCCTGTTATTATGAACACTTGGCAAAATTGGAAATGTTGAAATATTTTTTGTTAAAAAATGTATTCAGTGGTCAGAGACATTTTAAAAAAGATTCAGTTTGGTTTAAAAAATCAGTGTTTGAAATACTGTACAAAACTGAAACACTAATGAAAATCAAAACATTAAAATAAAAGCACTTGCCTTTTTCTATGGCCACCAATGGTCAGTTGCCCCATTCAAATGAATGAAGCCACCACATCAGGCCTAAAGCTACAGGCTGCAAGTGATGTTTATCAATGTCCTTTTCACAGCAATGCTCGACTCAAAGAGCAGAGGTCAATGGCAAGTCCAGTGCATAATTCAATCCAATAGAAGCTGAAAAAAATTAGTAGGACTTGGTGTCTTCTCAGATAATATTTGCACACACTGAGAAGCTCAAGCTTGATAAATGCATACATTCATCCTGAATCATTAATATGAATATGTGGGATTGTAAGAAATATGCCAAAATAGGTTCACAATGAATAAATAATGGTGCAGCGATAATGATGTTCTTAAAATAGCTTATAACTCGTCGTTGGTATGTTATAGCCATCAAATGTCAACAGAATTTTAGATATTATGGGAATCAAGGGATAGGGGTCAATATAGCAAAATGGTGCCATGGTGAAATGCCATTTCTAATCTTATCACAAGGTACAGCAGATTTGAGGTTACCTGGTATACCACTGCTTCTAATGTTTAATTTCATAATTCATTTGCATCACAAAATTTTCAATTGTTGAAAATACTAATAAAAATGAACTACTTCAGTGCAGTACAGGATTCCACATAAAGGGAAGGGTTTCCAACCTAAACGAATCACATGAATTCAGTAACAATGCATCCATTCGTTCAAGCAGATCCCATGTCCTGTCAGTTTACAGTTGGTTCTTAGGAATAAAACCCCAATTCCAAACCCCCCACCCTGAAGTCAGAAGTGAACAATTTGAATAAGTGTTGATGAATATGAACACGGACTGCCTTCCCTGTGTGGTTACAGTTGTACAGAAATTGAATGGCCCACGTGCAATGATTGAGTTTCATTTGCCTTTAAGCATTGACAATGCTGCATTGTTTGATAAAAGATTTTATGAGCATTAATAGAAGTGATTTGCCTTTTCAGTTTCCAAAGCAAATCTTTTAAGCGGCCTCCTGCCATGAACCAGTAGTTGTATTCTTAAAGACAATGCATCTATTTGATTTTCAGAGAAAGGTTACGTGAAAGCAGTTGCTTGCGAAGACTGATTGCCTTTTGAATTAACTAGTTGCTACCCCTATTCCATAATTCCTGAAGGTGTTAGTGTTTCTTTAAGTTTCACGTCTTGAAAAATTCCTTAAACATTTATGGGGGGTTTGGGTAATGCCTGAATGCTGCAGGTCAGGTTTTCACTAATCTAGGAACACCTTGTACTACTGCTTTTTTATTATTTGCAATTTCATGCTTTCCATTCCGACTGTGTCACCTTGTATGGATCGCATGAGAATTCACTTGCTAATTCAACTGTATTTCTTTTATTTGACTTTGACTCTAAGAATGCCAGATCTGGTTTTCTCTTTAAGTCTGGCCAAAAATTTTAGCACCGGTATATTTGATATTCCAGAAGCATTTTCTAAGTCATTTATCATTCGCAGTGCTCTGCTTTGTAAAACAGTATCAATGACCAGTCAAAAAAATTCATCTCTCTCACTGGGAGAAAGAAACCTGTTGGTATATGTCAATAATTAGGATAAGAGCAGAAGAATTAGGAGCAGGAGGCTACCAAGCAGCCCCTTCAGTCTTCTCTGCTACTCAATAAAATCATGCTGTTTTCCTGATCTTTGGCTTCAACTCTCCATTCAGCCTAATACCCAAGGCTTTTGATTTCCCTATAGTACAAAGATCGATCTAATCTCCGAACAGACTTAATAACTCAACATACACAACCCTCTGATGTTGGTTAATAAGAAGATTCATCATCCTCAGAGGAAGTTCTTCCTCATCACAAATTTAAGCTGTAATCCTGAGTCATGGCCATAAATTCTGAACTTCCTCATCAAGACAACAGAAGATCAAATGTGGATAAAGAATTCAGGCATGAAATATAATGCATTAATAGAGCATATATTTACAGTGCCTATAAAAAGAATTTACCCCCCACCCCCAGAAGTTTTCATGTTTTATTGCTTTACAACATTGAATCACAGTTGATTTAATTTGGCTTTTTTTGACACTGATCATCAGAAAAACACTTTCATGTCAAAGTGAAAACAGACCTCTTAAAAAGTGATCTAAATTAACTACAAATATAAAACACAAAATTAGATTAGATTCAACTTTATTGTCATTGTGCCAAGTACAGATACAAAGCCAATGAAATGCAGTTAGCATCTAACCAGAAATAAGTGATTGCATAAGTATTCGCCCCTTTTAACATGACACACTAAATCGTCACTGGTGCAGCCGATTGGTTTTAGAAGTCACATAATTAGTTAAATGTAGATCACCTGTGTGCAGTCAAGGGGTTTCAATTGATTGTAGTACAATACACCTGTATCTGGAAGGTAAGTCAGTATCTTGGCAAACGCTACACCTTGAAGGCAAAAGAACACTCCAAGCAAATATGTGAAAAGGTAATTGAAAGGTATGAGTCAGGAGATGGATACAAGCAAATGTCCAAATCACTGAATCTCCCTTGGAGTACTGTTGTCAATCAGCTACATCAGCTATGGCATAGCTGTATATCTGCCAGTGGTTTGGGGATGCAGGCCCTGGAAGGCACAGGGTAAAATGAATTCAGTGAAATCCTGGAGGAAAACCTGATACAGTCTGTAAGAGAACTGTGACTTGGGAGAAGATTTGTTTTCCAGCAAGACAATGACCCCAAGCATAAGACCATAAGATATAGGGGCAGAATTAGGCCTTTTAGTCCATTGAATCTGCTCTGCTATTTCATTGTGGCTGATTCAATTTTCCTCTTGGCCCTAATCTCCTGGCTTCACCTGTGTCCCTTGTCTGACTAACCAAGAATCTATAAACCTCCTCCATTAATTACATAAAGATTTGACCTTCACTGCTGCATGTGGCAAAGAATTCCACATAAAGCCAAAGCTACACAGGAATGACTTAAAAACAGCAAAGTTAATGTCTGGGAGTTGTCAAATCAGAGTCTGGACATCAATCCAATTGAGAATTTGTGGATGGACATGAAAAGGGCTGTTCACTCACAATCCCCATGCAATCTGACAGAGCTTGAGTAGTTTTGTAAAGAACAATGGGGGGGGGGGTGGAATTTCAGTGCCCAGATGTGCAAAGCTGATACAGACCTATCCACACTCATAGCTGTAATTGCTCCCAAAGGTACATCTACTAATTACTGACTTGAAGGTGGTGAGTAATTATGCAATCAATTATTGTTTTTATAATAGTAATAAATTTAGTCCAATTTGTAGAAATGTTTCATTTTGAAACAAGTCTTTTTCTGTTGATCCATGTCAAAAAAGCCAAATTAAATCCACAGTGATCCAATGTTGTAAAACAATAAAACATGAAAACTTACAAGAGGGGGGTGAATACATTTTATAGGCACTGTGACTAGATTTTGAATCTAACTCTTGTTGACACACACAATCTTACTTGGTTCAACCAAAACATGACAACTTTAATGTCTCTGAATACAAACCATGCAGAGATATTACTTTAACACCCCTACAATCTTCACTGAACCCATCACTTACATTGTTTCCAACTAATTATGAAAAGTTCAAGATCTTCAACCCTTTCTAGTGCACATTGTCCTTCACCCTAAAGCTAACTCCAATTTTATTAGTTTAATGCATCATATGTTATTGTAACTTCACTTACTGCCACAGAACATGAAGAAATGTTGCTCTCTCTCTGGTTTTATAGTTCTGAGATTAAGGGAAATAAAGTAATAAATTTTGCTCTCTGGATAACATTGAAATGACACAAATGAAGATGGGCTAAGACAGGTGTAGTCTCAAGGCAGAATCATCTTAGACAGTCCCTCAGGACTGATGATATGTTTCTACTCCAGTGTTGTGGGTTCTTGCAATGGAGGAACTGCAGACCCTTTCAAAGGTTGGGCTTGATGGGAAAGGGGTGTGGGTAGTTTGTGAAATGGTGCAGGTTTTCCATCTCACATGAAGGAGTTCTGCTTTGGCACAACTCATGGATTCAATCTCTCCATCAACTTAAATACTCCTTCGCTATGTCGTCACAAGTCAGTGATTCACAGCAGTCTGTCAGGATCAATGTGACAGCAGATTCTCTGAACTGTTGCTCTGTCCACATTGGTATCATTCCTGGGGCCTTGGTACTGGAGATGTCACTCTTAGGAGAGGAGACTGATAGTGGTTTGCTATCCTTCCCTCCAGTGGATTTGGAGGATTTTGCATAGACACTGTTGTGGCTCCAGATTCCTGCTATAGGTAATTCTGAACCCAGAAGCATAGGAAAGTATGACTTTTTGTGCTAAGTTTGAAAACCCTACCCCTCAATCAACCAAAGTATGTAATGGTAAATTGAAAGCAAAGGTGACTTTCATCATTCATGTTTGCACATACATGGAAGGAGGTGCCAAATATGGGAAGTAGTGTATATTCTCAGAACTCATTGTCTTTATTGCTAAAGGGAAGTGTTACATAGCGGCTAAAGATTTTCCTCTTGCAGGTATTAAGTTCAAAGCGCCAGCCTCTCATGATACAATGGATGATTCTTGGGGTTCAGCCTCTAAGCATAAGCAAGAATTAACTGCATTCTACTGACTAATTTCCTAACATTTAAAATTAATATCTCAATTCCCACAAGATTATTTTTGGAGTCAAGGTGCAGTACTGCAGCAAGATTCAGACCCCGAACCTAGCAATGATTGGGAAACATTAATTTGCCACCCTTTAACTATTTTGCTACTGAGCTAAAAGGACAGGAACAGAATAGTAATATTGCACAAAGGCAACAGAAGTGTTGAACCAGAAATCAGTATTTGTTTCATTACTAACAGCCCAAAGACAATTTTACAATCTAGCTAACTGTTAACCTTCCTGACCTAGACAAGGTTGATAAATGGATTCATACTAAAACTGCTGTATTAAACAACAGAACAATTTCCCACTTAATGATCAGACTTGCACAGAACAAATTTCACTGGAGTGCACATTCATCAACTCATCCAAAACAATTAAAATCAAAATAAAATTCACAAAATAATTCTTAGGAGAATCAAGCATTGCATAATCATCTTCATATTAAATTGACCTTGGTCAAGTTTTGACAATTCTCAGTGAGTAAATGCACAATGTTGAATAAAAACATTGTGTGCTTAAAATAATCAGCAGATCAGGCAGTGTTTTGTTCAGAAGAAACAGTTAAAAATTTTATGTCAATGACTATTGGAACACAGATGATGGAAGTTCTGATGAAGGGTCATTGTCCTAAAAGATGAACTTCATTCCTGTCCAAACAATCCTGTCTGTTTATCTCTAATATTTTCACTTTTAATTTCACATTTCCATTACCATATAACAATTACAGCACGGAAACAGGCCATTCCAGTCCTTCTAGTCCATGCCGAACTCGCAGGTTTTCTTTTGATTTTCAGTGAACAATGTTGTATTGGCACCTTTCTGGAAACACAAGTTTGCCTGCAGCTTAACAAAAGCTGTCCTACAGGACTGAAGCAAGTCATAAACAGCATATATGCATGAGCAGAGTCAGGAAGAGAGGAGCACTTGAACCAACCTCAATTTAAAACCAAAGGAGTAACTCCCAGCCCCCTCCACCCATTCACAACTGTGACAACTCATGCTAATTATCAGCAACAGTCCCATTTTGGGGGAGACACCAACATTGCTGTTTGCTAAAGACGGCTTATCACAGTATGCATGATAAATTCCAATATCTAAGATTGGAATATAGAGAAGCAGCTCAAGGACTTCACTGACTTTAAAGTGCCATTTGATTTTTTTTTTGCTTCCAGAAAATCAGTGGCTGTGATGAGCGTGTTGCTTATGGTGTTCCAGGAATGTGCTGTTGCTGCTCCCATATAACAGCATCACCTCAAGTGTGTTGTGACAGCCTTTTTAATGCCTTCAGGTACAGCAGAAAAGAAGGCATCCAGACTACAATGAGAGAAAAATCATCCATAGTCCAACAGCTGTGCCAGTTTAAAGTTAAATGGTCAATGTGTCTTCATGCCAAGAAGCACTGTGCACATGTACAGAAGTGCTTTTTATTAAAGTTTAAACTACAATAAAGACCATAAGAGACAAGAGCAGAATTAGGCCATTTAGCCCATCAAGTTTGCTCTGCCATTTTAGTATGGCTGAACCACGTTTCCTCTCAGCCTCAATCTCCTGCCTTCACCCTGTATCCCTTCATGCCCTGACCAATTAAGAATCTGTTAACCTCTGCCTTAAATATACATAAAGACTTGGCCTCCACAGCTACCTGTGGCAACAAATTCCACAGATTCACTACTCCCTAGCTAGAGAAATTCCTCCTCATCTCTGTTCTAAATGGACATCCCTCTATTTTGAGGCTGTATCCTCTGGTCTTAGACACTCCCACCATAGGGAACATCCTCTCCACATTTACTCTATCAAGACCTTCTACTATTCCATAGGTTTCAATGAGGTCACCCCTCATTCTTCTAAATCCCAGTGGATACAGGCCCATTGCCATCAAACACTCCTCATATGACAAGTCATTTAATCGTGGAATCATTTTCATGAACCTCCTTTGAACCCTCTCCAGTTTCAGCACATCCATTCTAAGATAAGGTCCCCAAAACTACTTACAATACTCCAAGTGAGGCCCCCCCGCAGTCCTTTTATAAAGTCTCAATATTACATCCTTGCTTTAATATTCTAGTCCTCCTGAAATGAATGCTAACATCACATTTGCCTTCCTCACCTGCAAATTAACCTTTAAAGAATCCTGCACAAGGTCTCAAAAGTCCCTTTGTGTCTCAGATTTTTGTATTTTCCCTCCATTTAGAAAATAGTCAACCCTTTCATTTCTTCTACCCAAGTGCATGACCGTACACTTCCCGACACTGTATTCCATCTGCTGCTTCTTTTCCCATTCTCCTAATCTAAGTCCTTCTGTAGCATCTCTAATTCTGCAAAACTACCTGCCCCTCCAACTGTCTTTATATCGTCTGCAAACTTTGCCACATAGCCATCAATTCTGTAATTTAAAACATTGGTATATAAAGTATGTACTTTATCATATGGTGAACTGGTACACAGAAGACTCAACTAATGATACTGAACAGAGAATGAATTGGAATCTCGCAAACAAAACCAGAAATGGACATGAGAAGTCAGTGAAATGGACAGGGAATGTAAGGAAGTGTAAAAATTGACTGCTTAGTAGCTGGGAGACAAAATTTCCACTTTTATTATACTAGAATGATCAGCGATCCCTAACTTTTTTGCACCGCAGACTGGTTTAATATTGACAATATTCTTGCGGACTGGCCAACCCGGGGGAGGGGGGGGTGCGGTAAGGTTGCCAACTTTCTCACTGTATTTACCCCGAGAAAGACTACCATGACCATGAAGCCTTGCGCGGGCACTTGTGTGTGCATGTGTGACATGCACATACATGTATGCACGCGTGACGTGCACATACATGTATGCATGTGTGTACGTGCCGATTTTTTTTCTACAAATCGGTTTTTGGCAATTCTGTTCAGTGAAACTACACTGTACATACATTATTTCTACTTTATATAGGCTGTGTATTTATCATATCATTCCTGCTTCTACTATATGTTAGTGTTATTTTAGGTTTTATGTGTTATTTGGTATGATTTGGTAGGTTATTTTTTGGGTCTGGGAATGCTCAAAAATTTTTCCCATATAAATTAATGGTAATTGCTTCTGCGCTTTACACCATTTCGGCACAAAAGGTTTCATAGGAACACTCTACCTTAGCGAGGGAAATACGGGACAAGGGCGGTCCCGTATGGGACAAACCAATTTAGCTCAATATATACGGGATGTCCCGGCTAATATGGGACAGTTGGCAACCCTAGTGGGGGGGGGGGGTAATCACAACCGGAATATAGGTGATAAGTCAACTATAAGTCACTTATAAGTGGCTAATACACTCAATTTCGTTTCTAAAAGGATTTATCTATTGAATTTAATATTAAACACACAGTGAATATTTTCCTTGCATGAATATAGTGATAAGTCAATTATAAGTCACTTATAAGTCAATTGCATCATAACATTTTAAGTAACGTTTGGATATTAAACGCACAGTGCA
The DNA here is from genome assembly GCF_963921235.1 of Mobula hypostoma. Taxonomy (NCBI): domain Eukaryota; kingdom Metazoa; phylum Chordata; class Chondrichthyes; order Myliobatiformes; family Myliobatidae; genus Mobula; species Mobula hypostoma. The sequence continues at coordinate 62,870,135 of NC_086102.1, read as the reverse complement.
TATTTTCCTCGTATGAACATATAAAATCATTGCAACACACCAATATCGCTGAATCAATGGGAGCCCAGGGCTTGTTTTCCTGCAACAAGACGGTCCTATCGAGGGGTGATGGGAGACAGCGATACTCGAAGGGAGTTCCTTATGTCCAGTCTATTCCGCAATTTAGTTTTCGTTGCATTCATTGCAGAAAACCCTGCTTCGCAGAGATATGTTGGAAATGGAAGCAATGTTTTCAGTGCTTTCATGGCTATCTCAGGATACTTAGCCTTGACTTTGATCCAGAATGCCAGCAGAGATGTTATGTCAAACATACTTTTCAGCCCGGCGTCATTTGCAAGCTCGAGGAGTTGATCTTCTTCCCGAGCTGACATGGATGATGCGTGCGTAATGACCTCGTGTGCGTTCAAGTTCAACAGTGGACGTGACAGGGAATGAGGAAAGGTGCAGATGACTCATATCGCCAAATCATATCGTTTCCTCGCGGCCCGGTAGCACACACTATGCGGCCCGGTACTGGTCCACAGCCCGGTGGTTGGGGACCACTGAGAAAGATGATGCACAGGTGCATCAGCAAACAAGATGTAACAATGATCAAGGGCGGGGAAAGATGAGGACAAATGAAAAAAAGCTTGGTCAAGGGAGTGGGTATTCGTAAGTGTCTCTGAGGAAAGCCAAGAATGGCCACAGGCTTAGCAAGGGAACAAGTAAGGTTTGTGATTTAGCCATTTAAAAGTGTGATCATCAAGAATGGAATGTTTAAGATAGAGAGATACATGAGGAGACAGAACTGGGTTCGGTTTGTGGGACTGAAATTTCAAGATATTGATCAAGGACTGAAAAAAAGAAAGAATTTTAAAATCGAAGTCATCACTAGACCAAAACCTAATACAAGTCCTTAAAATTTCTATTAATGGTAAAGAACATTTTTTATGGTTTAGGATGCAGGCAGCATATTGTTTGATCTCAGGGTTATCCACGGTCAACTTCAGCAAGGCAGTGAGGAATGTTGTAAGATAATCAAAATTAAAGGTAAAAGTCAGATTAAAAGTAAAAGTTTCAGCATAAACGAGAGGAGCTGCAGTACATCACAGAGGTGGAAATGGACAATCTTGTTCACGGAGGGGTAAGTGCATAATTATATGATCTAATCACACATAGTTCAGTTCAACCACAGAGGGTCCAGGAAGCGTAATGGAGTTGTTGTGCATGGAACGGAATACAGTTCATTACAGTGACTGAACTGACATTCAACATTTAGTTGAGGGAAACCTCTGCGCACTTAAACTAGCTGTTGGTTACACAGGTCGGGCAACTTAAATAGTGTAAAGAAACTGTCTTCACCCATGTGAAGCCTTACGTTATGTATCAGTTGATGTTACTGCAGGTAGCTGATTAATGCAAAAGAGTAAACACAGGGCACCAAGTTGAAATCCTTAAAACCCCAGGGAGGTAAAAATAATGAAGAAAGGCTATTGCATGCATTCCCCTCATTGCAGCTGGTTATGCTCATAGCGACTGATAGGAAAGTATAGATAAACAACTTACAAGCTCACGAGTCACACAAAGACATATGAATGAAAATCACTTTAAAAGGGGGAAAATGCAATATTCCGAATTTACAGAAGAATGCTTTCGTACTGGAACAAATGGCATTTTTTTTGTCATTCCCAGGGAAATAGCATCAATTAAAAAGATGTCTTCCCTTTAACAAGTCCTGTAACTTGTGTAATAATTCTGTCAGCACGACAAGGTAATTGCTTCAAAACCATGTCCCTTGCCCAAACCACAGTTGTTACATTTGAAGAAATAAAACAATAGATAAATAATGTAGTCAGGCCAGCAACAAATGCAGAAGTTAAATTTTAAATTTAGCTCTATGGGAAAAAGCATATGTTAGATAATAACTAATTTTGTTAATCTCTTCTGTTCTCAGCTATCAACATCTTCATGCTGCAATAGGAAACTTGTATAAAACAGTAAAGAAAAAAAAAACATGAAGAGAATGGAATATAATCCAATATATTTTATCCTGCTAAGATTACATTTCCTCTTAAAATATGTAAATTAAGGCAGGTCCCATTGCACTTAAGTATTTAAGTAAATTTATAACCCACTGATATAATTGAAATGAATAGCCTAAGTTCTTCCTAAAAAAAAGTGACTTGGTTTTTCCAGTTACTTGGAATAGTTTGTTATTTTTAGAGATTAATATGTGTGCAAGGATTGGAAAGGCTTAGAGGGATATGGGTCAAACGCAGCCAAATGGGACCAGCTTAGATGGGCATCTTGATCCGTGTAGATAAGGTGGGGCAAAGAGCCACTATCAGTGCTCTATGATTCTGACTAATCCAGATAGTCATTAGAAAATGATATTAATGAATATGCACTAGGATACAGGAATAACATGTGAATGCGCTAGTTGGATGTAGGTGACTTTATCTGTTGTGACTGACAGCATTGTTTGATCAATTATATCCTCATGCAAGTGGTAATCAGAAAAACATGCAGTAACACATTGCTCTGGACAAATGTGCTCTGTTTGTTGCTGTATCATTGTAAACCATATACCGGACAACATTGCTGATAAGGCTGCAACTTCAATTATTTTTTTGGAGTAATACAGTAGATGGCACAACATTCAAAAATCAGTGATTCCCCCCCCCCCAAAACAAAAACACAATTGCAGTAATGAGGTTAAAACTGAATACCCAACTAATAACGTTGACAAGAACTGTTTAAAACTCTGACTGATGGGAGGAAAATGTTTTCTCCTATTAATCATTTCATCTCATTATGGCTTTTTGTCCAATTGCTCACTCTCACCTCAATTACAGTCATTTCTTCCAATCATTCATCTGATCATCACAATCTATGAAAGGTAACTTTGAATCCAATGATGGATTTCTCTATTAAGAACAACAAATAAATTCACTGTAACTTCACTATAATGCTGTATAACAGGGGTCCCCAGCCTTTTTTGCACCACGGACCGGTTTAATATTGACAATATTCTTGCGGACCAGCCGACTGGGAGTGGGGGTGGGGTGTTCAAGTAGGGTTAAACTCACCTCAACACGTCTTTTACAGTTAGGGTTGCCAACTTTCACACTCCTAAGTAAGAGATAAAAGGTCAAATACAGGACACTTGGGTTTACCCCGAGAACTGGTACTGGTCCGCGGCCCAGTGGTTGGGGACCACTGCTGTATAACATGCATAATTAATTCAATGCAGACTAATAGGAGTTTCTATAGAAGACAGTTGACAATATATAGTTCCATAAACATCACTCTTAAACATCAAGAGTCAAATAAGACACGTAAACTTAAATTATTGTTAAGCTGTCACATCCAAACAAGTGACCGCAAGGAATGGTTGAAATGTTTCAAATAACCATGCCTTAACTCCCAATTACAGTACATTTATTAATGTTCATTGTACCATTACTCTATGATAAAACAACACAGCATTGAACGTTCTTTTCCTTCTTATTTAAGCGGAGGGATTATTTCAAATGCAGTACATGCATAATGATAGTATGCCTGTTACATTCTTGAACTTTACATTGGGTTCTACGCAATTTCAGATAATCAAAGGACGCCCAATGTTCACAAGCATCACATCTCAGCGCCTAACTTCCATACCACTCATCCAGGCCCACCCAACACCAGCCTACTCTGGTAGATGAGTGGGCAGTTCATTGCTAGGATTGTGTCAGGTTCCCAGAGAGAAATACACAGGAGCAAGGTGGGGCCAGGTTTGTACCCAGTTCCTGACACAGCAACGCTGGCAGTAATACATCTCCATTTATAACTTTGTGCTGATTGCATTGGGACTCTTACTCCAGCAAATCCATCTTGTACACATGTAATGTACCAACGCAATACCTACTTGCCAAGGACTTTCCATGCCCCTCCTGGTTTTTCTAATTCCTTTCTTGAGTTCTTTATTAACTTAGTTATAATCCTCAAGTTCTCAGTTTGATTTTAGCTTCCTAAACCTTACATATGCTTCCTTTTTCTTCTTGACTAAATTCACCATCTCTCTTGAAATTGTCATCCTTGTCCTTCCTCCTTACTGGAATATGCCTGTTCTGTGCTCTCAGTAGCTGGTTTTTAATCCTCACTCACAAGATTCATACTTGTCCTAATCTATCGTTATCTTAAAACTTAAGGAATTGTGATCACTGTTCCTCAACTCTTCTCCCAATGAAAAGTCAGTCACCTCGGTAGGCTCATTACCCAACACCAATTCAACACCCTCCTCTTGAACTATCTACATCTGGATTTCAGCAACTCTCGTAGATGCACCAAACAAATTGTGCCCTACCTAAACCTTTTGGAAGTCCCTGTCTATATTAGCGAAGTCGAAGTCACTCACTACAGCAACTGTTGTTATTCCTACTTTCACTGATCAGCCTGCTCATCAGTCCCTGAATGTCCTAGTGGCTATTATGTGCAGGGTGGTGGGGTTAGGTCTGTAATATCATCCCACTGAAGTGATTGCACCTTTCTTACTTTTGATTTCTACCCATATTGACTTGGGATGAGCTCTCCTTTATGTCCATCGAGTGCAGTTGTGACATTGTTCCTGATTAAAAGTCCAACTTACCCCATGCCCCTTTTAACTCCTTCCCTATCTTCTTTAAAATATCAAAACCCTGGAACTCTGGTGTAACCTTTCATTGATTCTATCATGTTTACTAGACTTACTGTGTGTGCCCACAAGAAAATCAACCTCAGAGTTGTATATGGTGACATATACGTATGTACTTTGATAATAAATTTACTTTGAATTTTGATCTGTTCCTGTTCACCTTTCAAACAACTCTCTCTTATAGTCACAACAGAGTTCCTAAACTGAGTTCATCACCCATAGCCATAATATTCCGAGCAGATTAAAATATACAGACTTCAACACAATCATCCCATTCCCTTGCTCCTGTTTGCTCTTCCAGGTCATGACATCTACTTTCTTCTTAATCCCTTCTCTTTCTGACCTCCTGAGTAGTACTAGCAAACCTCCTGGCCAGGATAATCTGCCTCCTCCTGTTAAGTCATAGAGTCATAGTCATAGAAAAGTAGAAAACAGAAACAGGCCCTTTGGCCCATCTAGTCTGTGTTGAACTATTTAAACTGCCTACTCCCATCAACCTGCACAGGGACCACAGCCATCCATGTACCTATCCAAGCTTCTTTTAAACATTGAAATTGAGTTCACATGTACCACTTCTGCTGACACCTCGTTCCACTCTCTCATGACCCTCTGAATGAAATTTCCCCTTGTGTTCTCCTTAAATGTTTCATATTTCACCCTTGACCCATGACCTCCAGTTGTAGCTCCACCCAAACTCAGTGGGAAAAGCCTGTTTGGACCTACCTTCTCTATACCCCTCATAATTTTGTATACCTCTGTCAAATCTCCTCTCAATCATCTGCGTGCCAAGGAATAAAGTCCTAACTGGATTCAATCTTTCCCTATAACTTCGGTCCTCCAGAGCTGGCAATATCCTTGTAAATTTCCTCTTGTGCAGGTTACCCCTGCTCCAGAAGAGGATCTGATGATAAAAAGCTGAAATTTTGCACCTCAGTCTCTCATTCATCTATTCTATCTTTCAATTTCTTTCCTGACTAGCACATGGTGCCTGGATAATCCAGAGATTACTAACTAACAATTTGCAAATAGACTACTCTTAGGTCATATTAAGTGAAACACACCAGGACGTTCCATTAAGTGAAGCTCTCTAAAAGTGCAACAGCACTAATTCTGTATCTTGACCAGAACCTTAATATTTCTCATTACCCAGGGCTCCCTAAACTTGCCAGGTTTACTCTTCACCCATCTGTTTGAACTGTATTTAAATTGTTCATTAGAGATGCCTTAAAAAGGTGTTGAAAATCTCGTGACAACATGATGTGTTCAAAAGACAGTCAGGCTAGCCAAAGAGAATTGCTCCAAAATCTTCCAGCTGAGGGGTAATGGAACAGCCATGATAACAAGGCCTCCAGCTGTACCCATTTTGCACTAATGCCACCAACGTAGCATTTTTTCTTTTTTTTCCAGATCTAACAAAGAAATTCAATACAATACAATTCCAATCTTGGGCATCATTTTTATAAAACTGTTTTAACTCAAGAACAAGAACTTCTGGGCCTACAAGATTGAAAGATTAGTGTGGTGATAAGGATCACCTCAGAGGTGGGGAAACACTGAGCCCCTATGCTTGAACCACTGAATACATCCAGTGTTTTTTGCTTCTGTTACAAGCCAAACAAATATAAATCTTAGTTTCTAATCATATTTAAATGTTTACAGTGTAAACAAATTGTTAAAAATAAACTAATATTGCATTTTTTTTTAAAAAGCAACTGATACTTTCAGGAGGATATCTCTGTGACAAGTGAAATAACTGAATACACTTAAATACCTGCTTCCTCGTTTAGTCCCTGTGGCTGTCTTGGCTTATCTGGCATGGTTCCCTATCCTGTTCACTTTCTGTGGCTTACCACTGCTCATCTAATTCCATCCATCAGCTTTTGATAAAGTGCTGCATCACATTGTTTTTGTAAGCAGCAGTACATTCAGAAACAGAATCAGGTTTATTATCCACTGGCATGTGACGTGAAATTTGTTAACTTAGCAGCAGCAGTTCAAAACAATACATAATCTAGCAGAGAGAGAGAGAAAAAAAATAAATTAAATAAAACATAATAAACAAACAAGTAAATCAATTATGTGTATTGAATAGATTATTTAAAAAATGTGCAAAAACAGAAACACTGTACAGTATATTAAAAAAGTGAGGTAGTGTCCATTTAGGAATCGGATGGCAGAGGGTAAGAAGCTGTTCCTGAAGCACGGAGTGTGTGCCTTCAGGCTTCTGTATCTCCTAAAAGGGCATGCCCTGGGTGCTGGAGGTCTTTAATAATGGACGCTGCCTTTCTGAGACACCGCTTCCTAAAGATGTCCTGTAGGCTAGTACCCAACCTTCAACTAAACACATCAAAATAAAAAGTACTTAGAGCATTACTCCAATCTTCAAAATATTAGGAATCTTTATTCAATTCATGTTTACTATTAAGCTGTGCTGGAAGAAATCACAGCTTGGATTTGGTAGTGATAGCAAGACATCCTCAGTCATTATTGCACATTGTACTGTAATAGCACTTATTCCCAAGGAGCATCACTGCCCATTTCATTTACTGTGCCACATTTTATCATCTTCCCTCAGTTCTGGTAATGTTATGACAATTTGCTATTATTATTTTCAGTAAACAACTCAACTTGTTGAAATTTCATTAATTTTTCCAACTTTGCATTTTTTCCTAAAGAAAATTTAAAAATCGAATGTTAAAGGTCCCTTATGAACATTTTACACGAAGAGCATAAACCTAAACATTTTAAAATGGAAAAGGTCCCCACATTTTACCAATCCTGCTCCATTGTTTATTAATAATAGTATTTCCATCACAATTCCCACTGCCTTGGGAATGCAGCTATCATCATCAAGGATGCCTACTACCCACTGTCATTCATACAGAAGCTTGAAAGCATGCACCACCAGACTCGAGCCAGCTTCTGTCCCACTGTAATCAGAGACTTCTCATACACTAACTTGATACCCCAATCATAACTTTTTTTTCCATTTCACTTTCTCAGTAACTGCAATACTATATTCTGCATTGTTTTCCTTTCACTACCTTGGTGTAATTATGCATGGCATGGTCTGTCTGGATGGCACATAAAACAAAAGCTTTTTACTGTGACAATAATACACCAATAACAATCACCAGCCGCAGGAAATGGATCCCAAAACATTGCTGGTAGATTCATCACTGGGTGCTGTTTGATATTAAATAATGAATAAAATCTTGTCCAGAAGTACTCTATTATGAGATGGAGTCAATTATTCCAACACTTGATTTGTTTTCCTCTTACTTCTCACTGCTTGTCGAGTACGCTATTCTAAAAGTTAAGCTGCAAGGAATGTGGACCATTGATTTAAAAACATTCAAATCCCACTTTGGCAGCTAGGGATTGGGGAGGGGTTAAATTTATGTAATTAATCTGGAAGTAAAAACTTGTTTTAGTGTAAGAAATGGAACTATGAGATTGTTTTAAAGATACATTTGATTCACACACTCCTTATAGAAATAAATCTGCTATTTTTCACCTAATCAAGCCTAAATGTGATTAGTCCCACCATTAAGATTAACTTTAAAGTACTCCAGTTAGAGATGGCCATTGCAACATTTATAGTCCAACTATGCCTACATCTTGTGTACAAATAAATGGAAACAAAAATATTTGTTTTAAATCATCATATTGCATTAGCCATGATCAATGCTAGAAGCTTCAATAACCACATTAACCCACTGTGCACACTGGGTGCAGGCAATTAAAATGCAGTTTTGCTGCACCTCGTGTTGCTAATCAACCATTTTAACTCCTTTGATCTGGGCCATACAGGAGCCAATGTAATGTCATAAGAACATGTTTATAACCAGTTTATCAAGTGGCAGAAGTAAAAGAAGTGTTGTTCCTTGCTCTTCCCCTTCTTAGATTAGATTAGATTCAACTTTATTGTCATTGTGCCAAGTACAGATACAAAGCCAATAAAATGCAGTTAGCATCTAACCAGAAATGCAAAGAATAGCGTTATTTACAAAATAACTACAAATAAAAAGTAAGTGCTACAGCACACAAATATAAAAGTACAGAGACAGTACAATATGGGTGCAATACTGCTTAGCGCTGTGATGTGAGGTTCAGCAGGGTCACAGCCTCAGGGAAGAAGTTCTTCCTGAGCTTGCTGGTGCAGGAGCAGAGGCTCCTGTAGCCCCTACTGGACGGGAGGAGAGTAAAATGTCCATGGTAGGGTGAGATGCATCCTTGATAATGCTTTTCGCCCTGCCCAGGCAGCAAAGCACAATGTTCACTCTCCCTCCACCCCTATCTCTGAGACATCCCAGTTTTGAACACTGTTCCGTGAGATCTCCTGCAGTGGTCTTCTACCACCCAAAAATTACAGAGTTGCCTGCTGGCATCCCTTTCATTAGTGACTGCTGTAGATGGGATGTGGTCTCTGCAAGTTTAGATACTTCCATGAAATTGAAGTAGATTGGGCCTTCCATAAAACATACATTGCATGTAGTCAGGAATAGCCAACATCAAAATTGACACAGTTTGCTTGTTAACTAACAGCATGTGAAATAAAACTCAGTTTAATATATTTTTTTTACAATCTTTTTAAGATTCCTTTTTAAGTATCTTTTACCTTGCAACTCATAGTGGCTGTCCTATAAACAGCTACGAACAAATTCCAAGAAAATCTTGGGTTGGATTCTACAGTTTCTTAAATAAGTTTTCTAATATGTTAGTGCTAAGCATGCTTTGACATTAAAAATGGAAAAAAATATATGAAAAATTAAAATCACGCAAAAGACTCATATTCCCAAATGTGCAATTCTGTTGTCAGCAAGCAGTGCAAAATTACTGTATAAAAATATGAAGGGTAATTACAGTAATTAAATATACTGAACTTAAGAAAAACATGTCAAATGTGACAAAATTATTCATTTGCTACTTGAAGAAACATGACTAGATCCATGGTCTCTGCTGCTCCTTCTCCTGGGTGTGAATTTAAACAATTGAAAAGGTAGTCAGGATTGTTCATTCTTTCCTGTGGGGAAGTGGGTGGCTCATTTTCTCATAATATACCACAAATTCAACATATCAGGAATTATGTGCATGAACTTGCATTCTGTCTGGAGCTTCATACTCCACAATACCCACACGTGCATTTTAATAGTCATGCAGACTGCTCATAACCAGATAAATAATGTCACACTTTCACAGGTATTACATCTCTCCGTATAATATACAACACATGCAGCTTGCCCAAAAAGTTTGTTGGAACCCAAACTTACATTAGGCATGCATGCAAGATCTAGTGATATCCCTGGTTAGGGTCATTAGTCTAATGGAATAAATTAGTTTTGTACACAGTATAAACTTCCAGGTAACTTTTATGTAATCAAATTTACCCACATTTTCATGATCTAACCCAATTAGACTGGAGTTTGAACCTCCTCTCATATTCTGATTTCCCAATCTTTCTCAACAAATATCCTCTAAAGTTCTATAGCTTCTGGAAGTATTGTCCAGATTGGAGAATGGCCTTTGTAAGCCCACTGTTTAGGAAAGGAAGAACAAAGAAAATGGGAGGGTGGGGGCGCCTGCGAAAGTCAAGTGGGTAGTCTGACATTGCTAGAGAAAATCTGTTATAAGTATTAACAATCAACACCTGGGGGAAAAATGACAGATTTGAGCAGAGCCCGTGTGAGCTTATGAATGAACGATCGTGTTTGATTAAGTTGCAGGAGTCTATGGAAAATATGGCTGGCAGAATAGATTACAGGAAATAATTGAATATGTAGTTTGATTTTTCAGGAGGCATTAGATAAAGTCCTGCACAGGAGGTTGATCAACAAAGTCAAACACGTGAAAGTGGGCAATTTTATTTTATTAACATGGATTGGGAATAGATAGATAGAAAGATACCAGATAGAAAGGAATGAATGGAAATAAAAAGATTCACATTGGCTAGTGGAAAACTGCATGTATCAATGAGCCCCACCTTTTCACTACTGACAGCAAGAATTTGACTGGGGGGACCAAATTTTGCATATAACATTTAGATTATGAGGACAGCAGCCCTCTTTTATTGTCATTTAGTAATGCCTGCATTAAGAAATGATACAATATTCCTCCGGTGTGATAACACAGAAACACAGGACAGACCAAGACTGAAAAACTAACAAAAACCATATAATTATAACATATAGTTACAACAGTGCAACAATACCATAACTTGATGGAGAACAGGCCATGGTCACAGTAAAAAGGTTCAAAGTCTCTTGAAAGTCCCACATCTCATGCAGATGGGAGAAGGAAGAAAACTCTCCCTGCCATGCCCGACCACAGTCCGACTCTGAGCCGTCCGAAAACTTCGAGCCTCTGATCAGCGCTCCGACACCGAGTACCGAGCACCATCTCTATCCGAGTGCTTTGACCCCAGCCTCGGTCGCCAGCAGCAGGTGAAGTCGGGGATTTTGAGGCCTTCGCTCCGGAGATGCTCGATCGCACAGTAGCAGCGGTAGCGAACCGGCCATTTCAGAAGTTTTCTCCAGATGGTCCTCCACGCTTCTCACGTCTGTCTCCATCAAATTAGAACTGTGCACGGCCTCCTACTTACAAATATGATATAATTTCACCGGAGAGCTGCGCGTGCTGCGTCGTGCGTAGCCATCTTCTCCTCCCACCTTTGGGATAAATATGTTACTTGGGCAGGAAAATTCAAGGGGGTATGGTCAAAACATAGTCATGGACATGACAATAAAATATTATGTGGATAACTATTATAAGGGAATCATATGCACATAATAAAAAAGACTATTTATCAAATGATGAGACATTGTGCCTAGTATGCTTGTACCAAAGTCACCAAATGCAAATGTGTAAGTGCAGTGATTGAGGACAGCAAATCATATGTTGGCCCTCATTGTGAGAGAACCTGAAGAATTTTTACAATTGTATAGGAACTTGGTGAGCTGGCACCCGGATATGGCGGCAGTAATTTTGTTTCTTTGTGTAGCAAAGGGTAAACTTGTCACAACACAGTGCTGCAGAGGATCACTAAGCTGATTCGGGGGCTGGCAGGCATGTCATACACGATGAGATTATGTACACAAAGACTGTTCTCTAGTTTTAAGAATGCAAGTACGCATTAGAAACACCTGAATTTCTTTGAAATGTTTAGTTTCTATATGCAGGGAGGACGTTCAGGCTGAGAACTGATGCCGCAGTCTCAGAATAAGAGTTAGGCCACTGAGAACCTCTGAGAAAATTTCTGCAGATTCAATGCTGTACAGCAGTGAAGTTCCATTGTAGTGTTCAGTTAAATTAAATGAACAGATGGACAGATTTCCAGACATTAATGGTGCAATGATGGAAATTGGCATCAAGGTATATCAGCCATACACCTGATGAATCATGGATCAGGGCCAAATGGTCTATTCCTGCACTCAGTTTTTAATCTTCTTAAGACCATCTAGATCGTTCAACCTGGGAAATAAGCCTGAGTTCTATGTTCCACAAATCTTGATGAACCATGCCAACTCCTATTTCAAATTAATGCACCTTGCTTTTATGCACTCAAGACCAGCACAAGTCATTTCTATTACAACGTTCATGTGATTCTAATATACAAACCTTTGTACTTTATAACAGAATAGATATTTCAATAATCTACTGAATACTACATCATGACTACAGTATTTACAATTCATCAAGTCATGATGCTGATCAGCTGGTTTTTGTCAGGTAAATGAAAGATACATTTACACTTTCTTCAGGAGGTATTTAAATAGAGCTGCAGTTTGAAAAAAGTCAGAATGAGATCATGTTGTTCTCAATATGCAAACACAGCCATAAACAGAGGCTTGCAAGCATAGGTGGGAATAGAGTGAATGTTACAAACAGCACAGGATAGCACTGGAATTTAGAAGAATGCGTTGGGATGTCATTGAAGCCTATCACATGTTGAAAGGGCTACATAAAGTGAATATGGAGAGGGTGTTTTCTTTGGTGGGGGTATCCAGAACTAGACAGCAGAGTCTCAAAATTGAAGGGTGACCTTACAGAACGGAAATAAGGAGGATTTTTTTTTTAGCCAAAGAGTGGTGAATGTGTGAATGCTCTGCTGCAGACTGGTGGAGGCCAAGTCCGTGGGTATATTCAAAGTGGAAGTTGATAGATTCTTGATTGGTCAGGGCATCAAGGGATATGGTGGGTGGGAAGTATATGGGGTTGAATGGGATCCAAGATCAGCCATGATGAAATGGCAGAGTGGATTCGATGTGCTGAGTGGCCTAATTCTGCTCCTACATCTTGTAGTCTTATTTCAGTCAAAACACCATAATAATACTTTAAAACAGACTTTTCAATGCTTGAAAAGACAGTTTACTCATTGGCTGTCACTTCAACTAACATCAAGCCTCCTGGAAGTATTTCTAGCTACCCCTTTGCAATACATACCAAAAAGCAATAAAATTCACTGTCTTGGAACCCATGTCCATAAAGATGCATTGTGCAATATGAACTCTGGCTCTGGTGGGCAAGTCAAGATGGGTAAACAAATCCCAGAAGCACTTTTGGGACCCTTTTTGAAGGGCACTGTTTCTCAAAATTAATTGATATTCTGTTATCTAACAATTTTCTAACCATATGATTATAATCATATCTTTGCACACTGCTAACTTTGAACACAATCCATGATGGAATATTATTCTCCATTTGAAACAGAATGTTTTTTTTACCTCCAGTTCTGGTCCTGCTAATAATATTTGTTCATTAGTGTTATCAATGTCTGTATCAAAACATCATGTCTTCCACTGGCATTACTGCAATTTCCATGGTTTTGAATGCATTTACTGACTTCTTTAGAGCATTTCCTGTCTTTTCCCCCAGTGGCTGCATTTTTTTGTCAAGTTTTCCTTTATTCCCATTGTATACTACACCTTGGATTAAAAAATATAAGACCTTTATTAGATGTTTCAGAATCCTCAGAGCAATTATGTCCACATTTATGTATTCTGTTTTAACCATTCTGTCTTTGAGAACACAGATGTCATGTCAGGTCCAGCTAATCCAAAGACAGTCATGGAAGAGCAAGACTGTAATTATTTGTCTTTGCCTGAAAAACACAAGCTTCCTCCTTGAAGACGGTTTCAATACAAGAGACATGTATGAATACATTCCAACCAACTTTAGTATCTTCTATATTTTGCATCCAATTATCACTGCATTTCCCCCCCAAAAAATTACAAATTCTTAAATTCTAATAAGCTAAACAAGTTCTGTCAGCCTGCTCCACTATATTTTGTAAAAGCTGACATCTTATACAGCTTCTTGCCTTCTACCAATATCCCAAGATTCTCTTAAATGCCCAAAACATTGTTTCATAAACCATATGCAGTGTTCAAACATGCATCTAATTGATTAAAGAAACTCATATCTATTTTTGTTTTGCTTTCAGTCCATGTTCTTTCATTTGTGGAAATATCCCATTATACTTAATTTCTTTGACAGCATCCTCTATGATCATTTTTTACTCATTAGCAAATGACAGACAGCATTTGAAGGCAATGGAACCAACGATCATTTCAGTTTATTCACAAAAATGTTATTGATGATGTGTCAACAAAAAAATAGATAAATAACTTTATAGTAATATTTCCCTGAAATTTCACACATTTTATTTTTGTTTTAATATAACTTACCCTCTATAAAAAGAGAAACAATGAACCAGATTGGCCAATTACATTAGGATTACTAAAAGTCAGTTGCCTCTAAAAATAACAAAATGAAAGATTAAAATATATTTGTTATGATTCAAATAAAAGACTAGATGATTTTGAGTCAGAGCAATACATCACAGATACAGGTCCTTGGGTCTAATGAGTGCACGACAACCATCTGCCCACGCATCTAGTCAAATTTCCCACGTATGGGTCATATCCAAGCCCTGTCCCTGCATGTAGAATATAAATGTAAGGATGTAATGTTAAGACATTATAAAATACTGCTGAGGCCTCACTTGGAGTATTATGAGCAGTTCTGGGCTCCTCTCTTAGCAAGGATATGCTGAAACTGGAGAGGGTTCAAATGAGGTTCACGAAAATGATTCCACAATTGAATGGCTTATATGAAAAGCATTTGATGGCTCTGGGTTTGTATTTACTAGAATTTGGAAGAATGAGGAGTGACCTCATTGAAAAGCATCAAATGGTGAGAGGCTTTGATTGAGTGGATGTGGAGATGATGTTCCCTGTGGAGGGAGAGTCGAAGACCAGAGAACACAGCCTCAGAATAGAGGGGCATCCTTTTAGAATGGAGATGAAGTGTAATTTCTTTAAGAGAGTGGAGAATGTGTGGAATTCTTAGCCACAGGCAGCTGTGGAAGCCAATTCCTTATGTATATTTAAGGCACAGATTGATAGATTCTTGATTGGTCAGGGCATGAAGGGATTTGGGGGAGAAAGCAGGAAATTGGGACCGAGAGGAAAATTGGATCAGCCATGACAGAGCAGACTATGGGCGAAATGGCCGAACTCTGTCCCTCTATCTTGTGGTCTTGTGTACCTACCCAAGAGGTTCTTAAATTATACTATTACATCTGCCTCAAACACTTCCTCTAGCAATTCATATACTCGCTGTCTTTGGCATGAAGTATGCTTGTTCTCTGCGTGAATTAATTTTCCAAATGCTACAGTTTTCTTTCACATCCAGGTAAGTGGGATTTAGTAGGTTTGGCCATTAAAATGCATACTGTAAATTGTAGGTGGCATGAGGGGGAGGGTTTAAATCAATGAGGATGTGGAGAGAATAGGTTAAGGGAATATCAGTCTGGTAATGAGATTGTTCTGTATTCTCAGTGGGTTAAATGCCCTCCTTCTATGTCAAAAGGAATATATGGAAACTATATGCTACTTATGTTCTGCCTGATCTACTGACTCACTGTTTTGGGTAACTATTGACCTGATTATTGATGTTACAGATGTCCAAAACCCTATTAACATCAAATAGTGACAAAACCCATAACCAGAACACTGGATTTACATGAGCAGCTTTCCTATAGGTCAGCAGCCCATACAAAACTAGGCCTTTGTATCTGCCTGGCAACATGAGGGCTATTCTGAACCACAACAAAACTTTGACCCAATAAATAAAAGCCAAGATATAAACTATTTCGTTTCCAGTTTGTATCTGAATGGCAGCATTCAAAGCTCCTGTGCGGCAGTTTGGAATCCAGTGCCTCCAGACAATGCCAGTGGCAGCAGAATACTGGCGATGCTGACAAACTGAAATTAAAGTACAGAATGTTCAAAAATACTCATCCTGTCAACCAACAGCTTCGGAGGAGGGAAAATACAAAGGTTAAGGTCAGCGTTGAAACTAATTTTTTCTCTCTCCACAGATGCAGCGCGAGCCGGAGTGCATTTGTTACAATTCTCGTGGGCTGGCGGACGATCAACAATGTGGCACTTGTTCAGTATACAAGGAAGGTGCAGAGTAGCGTCCAGAAAATTGCCCCAGATGGCAAAAATGACTCGAGCAAGTGCGGAGAGGGTTGAAAGGTCAGACGGAGCCGCATTCCGAAGCATATTTCCCATCCAACGCCTTTACAGAATCGGAGCGCCCTCTATTTGCCTTGCAATGACTTCAAACAAAAACCAATTCTTAATTGGATGCAAAAGATCGTATTCTATAACCCGCCCACCGCGCAGGATACAAGGTGAATCTTATACCAGACTCGGAAAGGGGGCTTCCTTTTGCACGGAGATTACAACTAAAGGAAAATGTAACGGAAAATCATTCCTCGGCACTGAGGTTGCCAAGATCGGCGAGGCTTACCCTTTTGGAAGCAAGGAGAGACACTGGAGTCGGCAGATTTACCGCAGCTTTCCGGGTGCCGACTTCAAAGCAAAACGCTGAAACGGGCGCCGCAATGTCTTTTTTGAATCGGTTCTAGCAACACCAGTGAGAAAAAGTTATCTGGATTTTCAATACCCGGAGCCCGACCCATGGGGAAAATAACTGGAAAATCTACTTAAACCAAAGCCTCTTGAGCGGTTGCTTTCGTAAAGAGCCAAGGATACAGTAATAACCGGTGCCGCGGATTCTCCATTCCCTCGCCATCCCTCTCATGTCTCTCAATTTACTTCCATCCATCCCTTCCTACCACAGTAATAAAACACGTTTCTATTCCCGAGATACTTCGCTAAACATGTGCTCTCCCACCGCCTCCCTTCACGAAGCAGTGCCCACTTCGGGTAACCTAAGATTAATACCAAAGCCGTGTAATTAGCCAGATGCCTCACTCCGCCAGATCGAAATCAGCTACGATAAATTGCAGGAATAACATGAGCAGTGGTGTTCAAACCTCGCACAGCTGCTTCCCAAGTAGTTGTTGCTGAATTGGTTAGAAAGCTCGCTGCTAACGAGCACTGGGAACGGCTATTCCTGATAGCCTAAGAAAACCATTCTACTCTATAGTTGGTTCACATATTACCAGATGACAATTGGAAGTG
Source organism: Mobula hypostoma (assembly GCF_963921235.1). Lineage (NCBI taxonomy): Eukaryota > Metazoa > Chordata > Chondrichthyes > Myliobatiformes > Myliobatidae > Mobula > Mobula hypostoma. The sequence goes on along the minus strand of NC_086102.1, from coordinate 62,852,984 downwards.
AACCACGCCGAGAACTCGTTTCGCTGTCCTTTGCATGTGGGTGGAAAAGTTTTCCCCACTGTAATACTTGCCCGCATATCTGCTGCCACTGATGATAATTTCTCAAAATCAGTTCGTTCTCATGTTAAACTTTTGAACTTCAGAGTAGCGAAAGGCTGCTATCAAGCCCTGCCGTTCCAAGATGCGTGGATTTCTTCAAATTCAATTTGTTTTGAGTTCATAATTAAATGAGGAAAATATTTTGTAAATCGTTGCCGAGAAACTAACAATTTGGAAAAAGCTTTTCACTCTTTTGGAAAACGCAGCCCGGATATTTAGTGACACTGAAAAAAAATCATATGGTGAAGTTTGGCGGTATCGACTGGCTGAAGTGAAAGTGTAGCCAATTATTAATTGGTATTGTAGTGCGGGGAGTCCATCTTTAAGTAGTCTGCCAGTAGACTTGCTGCAGTTTCAAATCCAATGCCAAAAATAATTCGCGAAGAGCACCTCCGTTTATTGGCCGTCTCTTAATTTCTTCCACAGAACCTGCAGATAAGCTTAAATGTACATTTCCTTTACAACAGGGTATAGCTTTATTTGACTTTTTCATTCCGCCGAAAAGCGGTACATTGTTCTTTAAGAAAAACCCCTCATTCCAGAAACTACACTGATTTGTTGCCTTGCTGAGAACGATGCATTTGGATGTTAGAACGCCTTATAGCTAAACATTTAACAACAAAAAATTAGTTCGGCGTTCGCGCCCACAGCAGAAACCCCAACCATGAGTGGCTCGGAATCGAGGCAGTGGGGAATGAAATGTACAATTCACATTACTGAGAGAATTTCACTGAACGGCTGGTAGTAAGGTGATGTTTGTTCACGGTGAATATTTTGCCTAATCCGTATAGTATACAAAACATTCGCATTGTATTTCGAAGTGAGTAGGTGGTCTAATATCATAAAATTAAAGACAACTAACACACATACAGCCACGTTCGTCCGTCCACTGCGAACTTTACGACAATCTTAAAGCAAGCTCTGGCCACAGGCAGCACATAACAGTACAGTATAGCACAACGTCTGCAGTAACTTACAGTAGGGGCAACTGCAATATCGTGCGATAGTCTAAAAGCTGGCTACTGGGTGGGTGCATCTACGACAAAATGTGTGGGACCTTATGCAATAGGTGTGAATTAAGTCTTACCTAAAAACCTAGTGAAATGCTGCGCTGGTCCCGATGTCAGTAAATGATACCTTTGAGCATTCCAGCGCCTCTCAAACCCCGTTCCTTAAAATACCGAGAAGCCCCTTCACAAACGAGCCAGATTCATCGCCAGGCAGATACTTCCACAGGCACTTGCTTTCCCCCTCTTGAGATCACAGGCGTATGTGTCCTAGAAGTGCCCAGTTTAGTCGCAGTCAGCGCGACCCAAGTGTTGGGAAGAGATGGACTGCGAGGACAGTGACAGACTTACAGAGACAAGTCCGCAAGCTCTATGACAGGGCGTCGCGACGGCAGAAGGGAAGGTGCATTCTCCTTTCCGACCATCCCATGGTACGACTTCACGCTTCAAAACCACAAAAAACGGAGTGAATAAAATATGTATATACACATGTACACTGCAAAAGCAGACTCCGTATTCTCCGCTCCCACTACAGCGGGAATACACCGTGATCGGCGGTGCAACAGTGTCTCCCAGGTCCTTACACCCGTCGCTGCTCAATAATCCCAATTTTCAAGGAAACGGGCAGCAGCTGCCAAATGTGCAACCGTTGATTAATCACCAACGTCGTTCTGAGTTGCAGAGCAAAAGAAGAAATCCTACATTTTAATAGCGGTCCCGGTATAGAACTCCGGTTTAATGATAAAATGCTTCCAGCTACTGCACGTTAACTGCCGCCCATTGGAGGTTCCGGAGGCCAATGACGCCGAGCACCGTTCAGTACAGCTCCAATAAACTGAAGAGTCGTCGGGCGAATCTCACCGAGCCTTGAATGGAGAGGCTGCTCACCAGACAATAAGTGCACTCTTAATTCTTTGACTAGGTTCTTTTCAACACATTTTTAAATAACCACTCCTGTCCACCTCTCTACCTCCTCATACAGCGGGGTCGCCACAGCGTGAAGTCCCTAGGAAAAGTTTGCTCGCGGCTGCAGATGAACCAAGAGGCCGCTATAGACCGAAAATAAATGCGATCAGAATTTCGATGAAGAGGCATTCACGAGATGAAAGGGCTCTCAGTGGGGAAATCCGTTCTGTTTACAGACTCTGCCACAGAGGCGCAGTCTGTGAAGGGAGAGCGAGTCGTCAAAACCTGCCACTCATTACAGGAGGTAAATGTAAAGGAGGCTGCAGCCAATGTTCCATGCAAACGACGCCAGCTTCATCTACGTGCATTTTATGTCGTGTATAGGGAAGATACGATTGTCCATTTTCATATTCATAATTCACCAAGCGAAGGCTAAATCAACACTCTAGGGAGGTGATATTAAAATATTAGTTGATGTGGCATTCTCTGACAAACTAAACCTGTCATTTTATGTCATGACCCGGTGCCCCTGTAAACAGGCGAATAAATTAATGGATAATTGAACCCCAGTGATTATTTGTATCTTTTTTTTTCTGTTCTAACTAAGTAGAACTGCCAACAATATAGGCAATGATACAATTAAAGATCCTTGGGTTTTAGGTGTCAGCAGCAAATAAACGGCGGGGATCCGAGCGCGTGCCTGGTGACCTTTCCAGCAGAAATTACCCGCGCACAATCGCCTCCTTTTAATTTAACTTTTGATCAACTTTAATCTGTAGGGAAATGTAAAATATTACTAATTCTTGTAACTCAGAGCGGGATTTTCCAGTCAGTCTGATGACCTTTCAGTGGCATCCTTTTCCAAGGCGGTGCTAATTAAGCAAACAAGGTAAAATTATTTAAATTGATGGGTTTATGACAGTTTCGCAACGTATGCAGTGAAATGTTTTGCAGGACGGCGGGGGGTTCATCGTCAGGCGTGGATTCAGGTAGTCTGGCAGGAATGAAGAATCGGTATCTTGCCAAGTGTGGGATGTTGAAAAGACAATCTCACGGGGGTGGGGTTGTGGTTTCGCATCATCCCCCTTCCTGAGATTTGCACAATTAACAGAGAAACAAGTGGAATTTAGCAGGAAATCGGCGCATGGTTACCTTGGGAAAATGCCAGTCGGAGAAGTAACTGGTATCTGCAAAGAGCCAACAGCACCATGTTAATAGTGGGACTCGCAGGGTTGCTTGCACATTTGGAGTTAATATGCTGTAACCTGTGCATGATTTTTTTTTTGCTTGGGGAGTTTGGATCGGGGATATGGAAAGAGGGAATGACAAGAGGTTAAAATACAGCCAGCCCATTTCGAGGGGCCTTTAGAGACTTTTTAAAAGTTGTTTCCTTCCACTATGGCAATTATCCTAATTTAAATTACACTGTAGACGGAGCGCTTTTTATCTCCAGTTATTTCAGTGTGATGTGCATGAAAGCAGTGACTGGTTGAAGTCCTGATGAAGGGCTCGGCCCGAAATGTCGAATGTACTCTTTTCCATAGATGTTGCTTGGCCTGTTGAGTTCCTCCAGTATTTGTGTGTGTGTGTTGGTTGGATTTCCAGCATCTGCAGATTTTCTCTAATTTGGGAATGTAGGTCTTCAGCAGCTTGGTTGAAGCCACAACAGTCACAGAGCGCTACAACACAGAAACAGCCCATGTAGTCCTTGTCGGTCTAGTTCTCTGCCTGTACACATCTACCCGCACCCGGGACACAGGCTTCCATACCTCTTACTCACGTACCTATCCAAACACCTTTTAAGTGTTACAATTGAACCCGCTTCCACCACCTCGACTTGAGCTCGTTCCACACTCGCACCACCCTCTGAGGGAAGAAGTTAGCCCTCAGATTCCCCTTAGGTATTGAACCCTCCCCCCTGAACCTACAGACCTCTATTATCACCCAGCCTGAGGGGGTGCAGGGAAGCCTGCACGTATTCACCTTATCCATACTCATCAGAATTGTGTATACTTCATAAGATCTTCCCTGAAAATAAAGTCCTAACCTATTCAACCTATCCCTATAACTCAGGACCTGGAGTCTTTTAATTTTTTGTGTCAGATACAAGGCGTAGATGGCGGGGGAAGAAAAGATAGTATTCTTAAGGTTTCATATGAAGTGTCGATATGATCCTTGCGTGAACTAAGGACTTTGTAGTTTAATGACATTTTGTGTTTTTAATGTATTCATGTTAATTGAATAATGCATCTCACCAAAGAGATATAAAATATTTGCTAATGTTTAAAAATATTACAATTTGTTTAAACAATAATTCTCAAAACCTCAAGACTTTCCAACTATGCAATCTAAGAAAACCTGAAGAGTGAGGTTGAACAATTTTCCATTGGGTTATTTTAATTTGAGAGAAGGCAAGTATTTTCATATAAATGCAAGTGCTGTGATGCTTAGATGGTCATGGTCCAGTCCGTGATGTCCGCGTTCCAGTTCACGGTCCAGTCCATTGATCCTTGTTCCGGGTTTTCCTGTTTTCTCTCTTGTTCTGTTGGATGCCTTAATTGAGGCACCTGATTCTCATTTCAGGCCAGCACATAAATACCTCTGCAAACCAGGGCTTGTTTGCTGGCCTGTTCCCTTCCCCTCCCCATCTGAATCCTCAGCAGTTTCCCTCGTCAAGTATCCTCGGCAGTGGCCTCATCAAGTAGCCTTGGCAGTGACCTCAGCAAGTATCCTTGGCAAATATCCTCAGCAGTCATCCTGGCCCTGCGTCCTAAAAAGGGTCCCGGCCCTGTGTCCTGGAAAGCATCCCAGCTCTGCGTCCTAGAAGGGTCCCGGTGGCTCCAAGCCCAAGTAGGAGTCCTGGCTCCATACCCTAGAGCCTATCCCAGCCAAGTCCAAGAGCTGAGCCAAATCTAGTTCAAGCCACGTCCTGTGGTGGAGATTTCTCGTCCTGTGCTGGATATTCCTCACCCAGCCTGGTGCTGGAGTTCCCTTGTCCTGCCCTGGAGTACCTCATCCAGTTCAGGCATCCCTCGTCCAAGCCATGTCCAAGAACCTTGTCTAGACCAAGCCACATCCTAGAAACTCGTCCTGTCCAAAGTCAAGGCTTTGTGTTCTCATCCTGTCCATGTGCCTCGTCCTGTGCAGGAGTTCCACGTCCAGTCCTGTAGCCACATCTTGTCCTCGCCTAGATCCAGGGTCTGAGCCCAAGTCAAGACCCAGGTTCTGGGTCCCTGTCCAGTCTCTGGCTCGGAGTCCTAGCCCAGGCCCTGAATCCTAGTCTCATCCAGGGCCTGTGTCAATGTCCAGCATCATTTCTTCCCTTGCTTTCTTGACAAACCTAGTCCTGTTCCTAGTACTTCAGTGTCTGTGTCTTGCTTTTGGGTCCGCTCCCTATGCCCCCCCCCCATGTGACATAGACATTTTTCTGACACTTATGATTATTTCTGGATCTGTGCTTATGGATTGATTGACATGCTCTTGGAGAATGCTGAGGAGAACTCCCTTCACAAGACAGGCAGTCTCAGAGCTGGACCTAATGTTGCACAATGACCTGCAGAAAACCATGAGACCAAGGATGGTTGTTCTCAGGAAATGCTCCTGACCCAGATCCCTGCTAGTATTGCTAGTGCTTTTCAGGTACAAACAAGTTAAGTACACGAGTGCTGCACTTCTAAATATGAACCTCTCACCAATTTTCCGTTTGATTGGAATAGATTTGGCGACTTCATTAGCTGTGAAATTTCTTTAAGATACAAGAGAGTAAAGTAGAATCTATATTGTCATCTGCATCTCTTGCCCTAGAGCTCTCTAGGACAGGAATGGTTTGTATTTAGTGTACAGGTAGAAAACACTAGAGTAAAATCAGTTATGTAAGGTTTGAGTAGTCAGGGTTTCTTTTTTTCATTATATTGCAATTAACATTAATTGATGTGAAATGCAAAGCCCTTGTGTCTGATTAATTACATAGATTCACTATTAAATATAATGTTAAACCATGACTGTTGGCTTCATTGTTGCACCCAAGATCCTGGGATGTTCAGAAGTATATGCATTTTTAAAGAAAGAAAGCACAGTGCTCTTTCAAAGAAAATGTACTTAGATAAAGCAAATCTATTTGTTTTTGGAGGAATGATAACATTAAGATGAGCATAAGGAGGTAAGAGTAAATACCTGACTAACTCAGTGTAAGAGCTTTGATAGAAGTCTTTTTGTACTAGAAACATGCATTTTTCTTTGTGAATTCCAACTAAAAGAGAAACATGTTATCTAATTTTGATATAATAAAATATTTGCAATGATTAATGGTTGCTTGAAATGGCACAATTTCAAAGCTGTATTTCCCAAACTGAGTTTGTGATCCTATAGTTAATCTCTGCAGAATAGAGGAATTTATTAATATTTACCTTCCTCTTAATATGTGCATGAACCTTCCTCATTTCCAGATGGCTGTCAGAGACATATGTTGCAGTATTAACTCGGTCAGTTATCTTTTCCATGAAGTTTCTGCCAGGACAGAACTTTTTAAATACAAACAAACCTGGCCGCCTTGATGCAGGACTGACAGCTGGTATCCTCCATGGGCTATGTTGGCAACCTTCTGTCTGCCACTGCCACATCTTCATCTTTAGTAGGATGCTACCTTGACTGATGTTGTCATTTCCGGTCTGGTATGGTGAGTTTGGGTAGCTATGTGCTGTCTAATCAAACTTTTCATATCAGTAACATAGTCCAGTTATAAGCAGGGATTTGGACTTTGGTTGAAAAATTTAGTCCTGATGGCTCTCTATTCTGCCCCTTCAATAGAGTTATCCTCTGTTTTCCCCTGAGAATGGTATTATGACTGAGTTAATTCTTGGTTTGAATCATATGTTGTTTTATTCCATTGCCCATGAAGTCTATGGAGTAATAGATATTAGATTAGACTTCCTTGATTTAATCGATGCAATGCTACAAAACAAGGGTGAAGTGGATCACCTTAGCTAACTTTCAATAATCTCATAGGTCCATCTGCTCCAGCTGATACTGTCAACACATTACCATCTTACACTCTTTCACTGCCTTTTCTGTCTCTGCTATATTCTCTTTCTAAAAAAAAACATTATGCCTTCCGTATATTGTCTTTGGAAGTTTCCCATCACCATTTTCCTATATGACTTTCCAAACACAGTTCTCACATAGACAAGAAGTCACTTATCACTTAGTCCCTGAGGAATGTAACTTCTGATCAGCCTATCACTTTCCTTCTCTACATCTCTATTTTTTTAAATGGTGCTTCTAAAAATTTAGCATTCAAATAATCCTCAACAGTTCTATTCTGTTGTGATATTGTCAAAAAATCCAGAAAAATGACAACCATCTTTTCTATGTTTGTAAAATCAGAGCTTTTGTTTGTATCTACTCCTCCCACACAGTGTGAACAGCTCTCCTAAAGGGACAGTGCATTTGAGTGCCAAATGTGGGAACTTGCCTTTTGTCAACTTCATGTATCTGCAGCTCCACAGCTGCATCAAGGAACAAATCGGTTCTTTGGATATGCTAAGCCATCATTGAACCAATTCAATTTTTGCCTCCTTCCTTCATCTCCCCTGCAAAGTGCTTCAAATTTAATGTGCAGCTGCAAATGTTTAATTCGTTTAGCTCTGCAAATATTTTCAGGCCCTTTGCCACATAGTTGCTGAAATTCCTGGGACAGCTTTCATCTTGCTATTTTAAGATTGCTAGTTTCCTAGTATGATAAGTTGGACTCTTGATCTCACAATCTACCTTATTGCTTACCTGTACTGCTCCTTTTCAGTAGCTATTGCACTTTACTCTGCAATGTTATTGTTTTCCCTTGTTCTACCTCAATGTACTGTACTGTGTATTGATTTACACAGCTTTTCACTGTATCTTGATACATTTGACAATAATAACATAAACTGATCCCAATTCCTGTTAATGAAGTCCAAAGCTTTGCCTCTGACTTATCTCAATATTTGTTGCTTATCCTCTGTTGATAACTACATATGCAAATTTGTTTTGTTTTAACTTTAAAAACTTTTTATTCTTAACTTGTATCGTGTTTTCTTTATTTGTAAGATTCTCATTATCTTTTAGTTATTGTGCATTGAATTTAATTCACTCAAACACATTTTAAGACCATTTTCCAGTATTAATATATAATGGAATAAAATATAGTTCCACAATATCAGTCTGGTACCTGCATGTATTGCCTCCTGTTTAAGAATATCTCTATTCACAGTTGTCAGTTACCAAAGTGGTCAATTATTTCAAATCTAAAGAGCAGTCAAGTTTTTATACATTTTTATTGGATCGATTTATATGTGACAGGAGCCGATAAACAAATTTCACATTCAAGAATAAATTATACTATTGGTGATTTGTCAACAGTAAATATGAATTTAAATTTAAATGTGTGGGTTATTGTGGTCTGCGATTGCTGAAGGCTGCCACTGGCAAGGATTGTAGATGACCGCTCTGGCAGGGATGACAAGCCATGGGAAAACTGTTTAAGAGTTGGGAGAGTTGAGTGAACCCTGCTGGTGAGACTTGAGTCACTGACAGTTGCTCAATGACTATCAACTCTTTTCCAAATGTGTCAGAAATGACTGATGTGATTGCTCTGAAACTGTTAGAATCAACAGAGACTTGTAAAACATGGCCACTGCTTGTAAACAGGGCAAGGGATGATTAAATAAACCTCTTAATGTGTGGAGGAGATGATTGCTTCAATGGGAAGATATTCAAATGGATCAGTAATCAAATGGCTCTCTATGATCAATCCATACCTCGCCCCCACAATTCCCAATTTGTTTCCATTGTTTGCATATTAGTATGTCAACTGAGAGGAAATCACCATTGTAAAATTTATAAGAAAAATGTAGCAAATATCTCTTAAATATGAAATGTGTTGCATAAAATTCTCAAGTATTTCAGAAAGCAGACTCTCAGATGAATACAATTTATTCAGTAATTCAGGTTTATTCGATAACTCTACACTCAGCAGCTGCATTATTCGGTACCTTGTGTACCTCTGTTAATAAAGTGGCCACTGAGTGTATGTTTGTGGTCTTCTGCTCCTGTAGCCCATCCACTTCAAGGTTCAGCGTGTTGTGCATTTAAATATACTCTTGTGCACACGACTGTCATGTGCCTTCCTGTTAGCTTGAACCAGTCTGGCCGTTCTACTCTGGCCTCACTCATGAGCCCTCAGAACTGCCACTCTCCGGATGTTTTTCATTTTATACACCATTCTCTGTAAACTCTGGACACAGTTGTGTGTGAAAATCCCAGGAGATCAGCAGTGTCTGAGATACTCAAACCACGCCATCTGGCACCAACAAGCATTGCCCAGTCAAAGTCACTTAGATCATATCTCTTCCCCACTCTGATGTTTGGTCTGAACAATGACTGAGCCTGTTGACCATGTCATTTATGCACTGAGTTACTGCCACATGACTGGCAATTTAGGTATTGCATTAATGAGCAGGTGTACCTAATAAAGTGGCCTTGGAGTATAATTCATTATTTTAATTTATCCACAAATTCAGCTAATTGCACAATTCAGGTGAATACTCCTTAATAGATAGACTTCTTGCCAGAAATAACAACTGAATTTTGTGGTTAAAAATTGCTGCAATCAGTTTCCGGCTTGCTTCATAGAATTCATGGAGTTGCAGAGCTAGAATTGGGCTCTTCTGCCCACCAAGTCCACAATAACTATTGAGAACCCATTCACACAAATCCTGTTCTTACTTTTCCAACTTCCCATCCAGCCAGTTTCTTCCACTCACCTGCAACAAAAGGGGCAATTCAGCATGACCAATTAACCTACAAATCAGCACTCCATTCAGATGAGGCTGGAAACTGAAGCACCCAAGAAAACTGATGCGATCACGGCAAGGAGGTGAAAATTCCACACAGACAGCACTGGTTTTGAATCCATATGTCTGGACCCACGGGTACCTCCAGTAAATGTGCCCCTGTGCTTTTCTTCAGGTGCTTCTGAATGCTGATGAAAATGTCATTAAAAGAAAAGAACCCCTGCATTTTAATACTATCTTCTGTAACCTAGACCAAAACTGGTCACACTCAGGTAAAATATCTACATTTATAGACAACTGTTAAGCATGCTTCAGTGCTAGATAGATATCCATTCAGTGGTGATAATTCTAGTGTGCATTTTCCCCTCCACCTTCCAACAATAACACTGCCCTGAACTATGACCTCCCCTGTGTATTAACATTAATTTTATTCCCTCCCTGTCATTGTTTGGGCCCTAAACTTTTTTCTTGTCATCGAAAGCAATTGGAAAAAAATGTCTTAAAGTAGTCCTGCTGAAGGGTCTCGGCCCCAAAAGTTAACTGTACTCTTTTCCATAAATGTTACTTGGCCTGCTGAGTTACTCCAGCATTTTCTGTGTGTTGCTTGGACTTCCAGCATCTGAGGGTTTTCTCTTGTTTTTAAAGTTGTGGATTTTTGGAACAGATTATATTCATGGATCTGTTTTTTAGAAAGATATTGAGATGGATGATGGAAACAGTTAAAGGTTCAATCCTGATTCTACTCGGACTTCAAACCACAGCAATTAGTAATTGGTCTCAGTAGTTCAAATGGGAGAGTGGGCAAGAGAATGTCTGATCGAAGTTAACTTGGAGAAGTGTGACAAAATATATTTTGGGAAGTTAAACCAATGGTGGGATATACACAGTGAATGGCAAGGCCCTTGAGGAGCATTATTGAACAGCAGGTCCTTGGAGGGAAAATATATTTCCTGCAAGTGAGAACACAGGTGGACAGAGAAGTGAAGAGATAGCCTTTATCTGCTGAGGCATTTATTACAAGACTAGGGACAGTTGTAAAATTACTGGTTAGCCACACTCGGAGCACTGTGTGCAGTTCTGGTTGCCAGGCAATAGAAAGGATGTGATTAAGCTAGAAAGGGTGCAGAAAAAAATTGACAAGAATGCTGCCTAGATGAGAAGGATTAAGTACAAAAAAAATAGATTGGATAGTTTGGGACTAGTTTCCCTGGAGTAAGGGAGGCTGAAAAATGAGGGTGACCGCATAAAGTTTATAAAATATTGAGGCCATAAGTAGAGTAGATAGTTGCAGTCTTTATTCCAGGGTAGAGGAGTCAAAGCTGGAAGGCATAGGTTTAAGGTGAGAGGGGAAAGATTTAAAGGTGATGGAAGGACGTCTATCTTTCACAGATGGTTATGGATATAATGGAATGAGCTGCCAGAGGAAGTGGTAGAGATGGGTACAATTAAACATTCAAAAGACAAGAACATGGATAGGATATGTTTAAGGGTTATAGGATGAATGCAGCTAAGTGGGATTGGAACAGATGAGCATTTTGGTAAGCATGGTCAATGTGGGCTGAAGGGCCTGTGCTCTTGCAGTCTAACACTGTGAATCTATGAAATTCTATGCAGTTCACAAAAAATCATCTATTGTAGATTTAGCACATTTTAATTGATCATGTAAAGATTCCTTCCTCAAATTTATAAATGAACCAGTTAGAAGGGTGGCACATTAATGTTTTGACCACATGACATATATAATTGTGTAGACTTTGAATCGACATTAAATTCATGTGTAAATGTTATTCTCCGCAACTTCAGCCATCTCCAACGTGAATTCTCCATAACTTCCACCATCTCCAATGGGATCCCACCACCAAGCACATTTCCCCCTCCGTACATTCTTCTTTGCATAACGGATTGCTCTCTACGCGACTCCCTTGTCTATTTGTCCCTTCCCACCGATCTCCCTCATGGCACTTATCCCTGCAAGCAGAATAAGTGCTACACCTGCCCCTACACCTGTTGGGATCATCTACTGTATCTGGTGCTCCCGGTGTGGCCTCCTGAATATTGAATTGAATTTACTTTATTACTTATATCCTTCATATACGTGAGGAGTAAAAATATTTACGTTACGTCTCCGTCTAAATGTGCAATGTGCAATTTATAGTAATTTGTAATAAATAGTATTACGACAGTCTATTTAACATAAAAAAACAATTGTATCCGCATGAATTCATCAGTCTGATGGCCTGGTGGAAGATGCTGTCCTGGAGCCTGCTGGTCCTGGCTTTTATGTTGCAGTGCTGTTCCCCAGAAGGTAGCAGTTTGTGGTTGGGGTGACTTGGGTCACCAATGATCCTGTCTTTGTAAATGTCCTGAATAGTGGGAAGTTCACATCTATAGATGCACTGGGCTGTCTGCACCACTCTCTGCAGAGTCCTGTGATTGAGGGAAGTACAGTTCCCATACCAGGCAGTGATGCAGCCAGTTAGGATCCTCTTAATTGTGCCCCTGTAGGAAGTTCTAAGATTTGGGGGCCCATAACAAACTTCTTCAACCGTCTGAGGTGAAAGAGGTGCTGTTGTGCTTTTTTCACCACATAGCTGGTATGTACAGACCACGTGAGATCCTCAGTGATGTGTATGCTGAGGAACTTAAAGCTGTTCACCCTCTCAACCCCAGATCCATTGATGTCAATAGGGATTAGCCTGTCTCCATTCCTCATGTAGTCCACAACCAGCTCCATTGTTTTTACGACATCGAGAGAGAGGCTGTTTTCTTGACACTACAGTGTCAGCATGATGACTTCCTCTTATAGGCTGCCTCATTATTATTTGAGATTAGACCAATCAATGTAGTATCGTCAGCAAATTTAATTAGCAGATTGGAGCTGTGGGTGGCGACACTGTCATGGACGTCCAGAGAGTAAAGGAGAGGGCTTAGGAAAGAGCCCTGAGGAGCACCTTGTTGAGGGTCAGAGGGGCGGAGGTGAGGAAGCCCACTCTATCACCTGCCGGCGATCTGAATGGTAGTCTAGGATCCAGCTACACGAGGCAGGGTGAAGGCCAAGGTCTCTGAGCCTGAAGGGAATTACGGTGTTGAATTCTGCAATGTATTCCAAGAACAGTATTCTCGTATAAGTGAGAACACTAATGAGACCCAAAGTAAATTGGGAGACCGCTTTCCGGACGCCAACACTCCATCCACCAGAAAAAGAGGAATCTGCCACACATTTTAATCCACTTCCCATTCCCATTCCGACATGTCAGTCCATGGCTTCCTCTGCTGTTGTGATGAGGCCCCACTCAGGTTGGAGGCTAACACCTTACATTCCATCTAGGTACCCTCCGACCTGATGGCATGAATATTGATTTCTCGTACTTCTGGTAATGTGGCCCCACCTCTCTATTCACCATTCCTCATTCCCATTTTTCTTCTCTCACCATATCTCCTTACCTGCCTATCACATCTCCGCCCCCCCGTGCTCCTCCCCCTCTTCTTTCTTCCATGGCCTTCGGGCCTCTCCTATCAGACTGCCTCTTCTCCAGCCCTGTATCTCTTTCACCTAGCAACTTCCCAGTTCTTTACTTCACCCCTCCTCCCTCCAGGTTTCATCTATCACATTGTGTTCCTTCCTCTCCTCCCCACCACCTTCTTACTCTGACTACTCATCTTTTTTTCCTCAATCCTGATGAAGGATCTCGGCCCGAAGTGTCGACTACTCTTTTCTGTAGATGCTGCCTGGCCTGCTAAGCTCGTCCAGCACTTTGTGTGTGTTTCTTGGATTTCCAGCATCTGCAGATTTTCTCTTGTTTGTTAACATCTGCTGTAATTAATATCAGAGCGGTAATAATGTATGCTAAAACAGTGGATTTACAATCAGCTTTCTGAGTGCCTTCTTCACAGACTTTTCTGTATCTTTTCCTGTATTATCATTGTTTGCAAGCACCTTAGAGAATATACTTTTAGTACCATTCACCAAGTATTCCACCAATCTCAAAGAAGTTGATTTGATTGCCATCTGGTGGATACAGTTAGGATTTGGTCTCTGATTTTGCAATAGTTGAGGATCAGTTGATTGACAGTTATGCAATGTTAAATTGGATGCTATAGAAGTTAATGAGTCTTACAAAATTACTCTGACAATGTCACCTATAGCTGCAACACAATTGGAAATTGTGACCAAGCACCACTTTTAATTATTGATTAATCCGAGTGAATCTGATCCAAACTTGCTATATCCATCCATGGTGAAACAAAGCAGCTGAATGATTGATGTTTAGCCAAGTCTTGCTAATATATTCTCAGTCCACATTCAGAGAAATTCAAAAAGACAAAATCTAGAAGCACAGTTTTACTCAATTCCTGTAGAAAAATGGCAATGCGTACACCACCATGTCATATTGTACAGTGGCATGCAAAAGTTTGGTCACCCCTGGTCAAAATTTCTGTTACTGTGAATAGCTAAGCTCGTAAATGATGAACTGATTTCCAAAAGGCATAAAGTTAAAGATGACACATTTCTTTAATATTTTAAGCAAGAAAACTTTTTTATTTCCATCTTTTACAGTTTCAAAATAACAACAAAGGTAAAGGGCCCAAAGCAAAAGTTTGGGCACCCTGCATGGTCAGTACTTAGTAACACCCCCTTTGGCAAGTATCACAGCTTGTAAATGCTTTCTGTAGCCAGCTAAGCGTCTTTCAATTCTTGTTTGGGGGATTTTTGCCCATTCTTCCTTGCAAAAGGCTTCTAGTTCTGTGAGATTCTTGGGCCGTCTTGCATGCACTGCTCTTTTGAGGTCTCTCCACAGATTCTCAATGATATTTAGGTCAGGGGACTGTGAGGACCATGGAAAAACCTTCAGCTTGCACCTCTTAAGGTAGTCCATTGTGGATTTTGAGGTGTGTTTAGGATCATTATCCTGTTGTAGAAGCCATCCTCTTTTCTTCTTCAGCTTTTTTACAGATGGTGTGAAATTTGCTTCCAGAATTTGCTGGTATTTAATTGAATTCATTCTTCCCTCTACCAGTAAATGTTCCCCGTGCCACTGGCTGCAACACAAGCCCAAAGCATGATCGATCCACCCCCGTGCTTAACAGTTGGAGAGGGGTTCTTTTCATGAAATTCAGCACCCCTTTTTCTCCAAACATACCTTTGCTCATTGAGGCCAAAAAGTTCTATTCAAAAGGTTCAAAGGAACATCTAAACAAGGTTGATGCATTTTGGAAACAAGTCCTGTGGAGTTGAAATAGAAATTTTTGGCCGCAATGAGCAAAGGTATGTTTGGAGAAAAAGGGGTGCTGAATTTCATGAAAAGAACACCTCTCCAACTGTTAAGCACAGGGGTGGATCGATCATGTTGCAGCCAGTGGCACGGGGAACATTTACTGGTAGAGGGAAGAATGAATTCAGTTAAATACCAGCAAATTCTGGAAGCAAACATCATACCGTCTGTAAAAAAGCCGAAGATGAAAAGAGGATGGCTTCTGCAACAGGATAATGATCCTAAACACACCTCAAAATCCACAATGGACTACCTCAAGAGGCACAAGCTGAAGGTTTTGCCATGGCCCTCAGTCCCCTGACCTAAACATCATCGAGAATCTGTGGATAGGCCTCAAAAGAGCAGTGCATGCAAGACAGCCCAAGAATTTCACAGAACTAGAAGCTTTTTGCAAGGAAGAATGGGCAAAAATCCCCCAAACAAGAATTGGAAGAC
This sequence comes from Mobula hypostoma, assembly GCF_963921235.1. Lineage (NCBI taxonomy): Eukaryota > Metazoa > Chordata > Chondrichthyes > Myliobatiformes > Myliobatidae > Mobula > Mobula hypostoma. The sequence goes on along the minus strand of NC_086102.1, from coordinate 62,837,438 downwards.
TCTTATCTGGCTATAAAAAGCATTTACAAGCTGTGATACTTGCCAAAGGGGGTGTTACTAAGTACTGACCATGCAGGGTGCCCAAACTTTGCTTCGGACCCTTTTCCTTTTTGCTATTTTGAAACTGGAAAAGATAGAAATAAAAAAGTTTTCTTGCTTAAAATATTAAAGAAATGTGTCATCTTTTACTTTATGCCTTTTGGAAATCAGTTCATCTTTTACTCGCTTAGCTATTCACAGTAACAGAAATTTTGACCAGGGGTGCCCAAACTTTTGCATGCCACTGTTTATTAAGATGTCAGGAGTAAGTGCTCTTATCCATCAATAGGGAATGCCAATATTACTTAACTGAATAATTGCTATTGCAATATCTAGGTAGACATCTATGACAAAACCTGGCATTCCTTTGTGAAACACCAGAGGCAATTTTTGCCAGCATGTCCTGATCTAATTATCCCCTGCTATTTAATTGACTTGAAGACTGTATTTGGCCTTGATGCCCTATATGCAATGCTTTGGGAGAACAACTCAGCACTGTATATAATTAAGTCTTTCTACTAGAGTGTGGCAGTAGTATAACCCCTTTCAAAGGCACTGTGTCTGAAAATATGCCTTCCTCACAAAGGTCAAATCTTCACAAAACAACATGAAGCGATTGTTCAAGTTACATCTGAACTTTCATGTTACTAATTATTATTCAATGGCTGGAACAAAGTGGAGACTAAGGGAATAAGTAGCCAACAGAAAACACGTTGAAATTTGCTGTTTAATCTAAAATAGTTGAAACAGTATGCAGCACAAATTGATCACTCAGGTTGCTCAGATCATTGCCAGCAATTGCCCTTTTTAAATTTTAGATCAGCAAGAAGTATTTGGAACTATCTGCCAGTAAGCACCTGTGGCTTTGTGTCTATCTGATGCAAAGGGTGCAGCAAACACTGTGCTGCCAGTGCACCTGGAAGGAGCGATTACTCCCTCTCAGCGCATCTTATACTCAAATCTGGCATCTGCTCATTCCATTTACATCATAAAGAATAAACATTAATGACGTAAATGTAAAAATGCCGTACATGATAAAATTATATATTTTTATTTTAGTAATAAATAAACAACCTGTCTTTTTGCAAGTATCCCCATATTCTAAGATCTAAATGAAACAATTACAGAAGTGGAAAAGGTTCATTTTCTTTCTTATGAGTTACATTATCACAGTGAGACCAAAGGCAATAAAATCTAAATCCAGTTATAGGGAGGGAGAAGATGGTGAGCTTGATCAAAAATGGTCCATCTATTAACTCATTCACACTAGTGTCCATGAGGTAAAAAAAAAGCCATAAACACTGCAATTACTAAAAGCATCTTTTCTGACCTGCAGTAATCTCTGAAGGAACCCTGAAATTATCAGTTACATCAAGTGAGTTTGTTCCTACTCTTCTCATTTATTTATCACACATTTAGGGCAGCCACCACACTCCTCCCAAATACAGCGCTAAAATCAAAGGTGGGTGAATAAAACAAACCCTTACCCTGATTCTGTTTAGTGCTATTTACCCAAAGAAAAATAATTCTTCTGATGGCAGAATGATCAAGGCTTTTTGTGATATGCTGTCAGATTAGTTTGAATTGGATGGCAAATGAGTGCATGAATAAGCTTTGAGTGATTTTGCCCTTCCAGGCTCAGATCAAGCCTTTCAGTTCTTCATTCTTTGATGACTTGCTGTTTTTTTCCATCCTAGTTGCCTTAAGCTGTATTCTTTAAAAGGTCTCAGGAAATAGAGATTGAAAGTCTATTTGAGGAAAAATTCATAAGGATGTCAAAAAGAAACCACTAGTGAAAAAAACTGCTTTGGTATAGAATAGGTTCAAATGAAGGTTGGAAGGTACCTTCATATTAGAAATGTTGCATTAATGCGTGTGTGTGCAGTGAGATTATGAACCTTTCTTTGATATTGTACATGGACTATTGGTCATACCAGCTTGATTCCCCAGATTCCAACAAATCCTCTGTCTTATTCAGCTTTATACATGGAGTACCTCTAGGGGAAAAGTGACTTCTTTTGCATAGAACATAAGAATACAAGAAATAGGAGCAGGAGTAAGCCATATGACCCATTGAGCCTGCTCCACCGTTCAATAAAATCATGGCTAATCTGACCATGGACTCATCTCCACCTACCTGCCTTTTCCCTACTATGCAAAGATTTATCCATCCTTGCCTTAAATATATTTACCGAGGTAGCCTCCACTGCTTCATTAGGCAGAGAATCCCACAAATTCACCACTCTTTGGGAATAGCAGTTCCTCCTCATCTCCATCCTAAGTTTACTCCTCCAAATCTTGAGCCTATGTCCCCTAGTTCTAGTCTCACCTACCAATGGAAACAACTTTCCTGCCACTACCTTATCTATCCCTTTCATAATTTTATATGTTTCTATAAGCTGTCCTCTGAATTCCAGTGAGTACAGTCCCAGGCGACTCAATCTCTCCTCAAAGATTAACCCCCTCATCTCTGGAATCAACCTGGTGAACCTCCTCTGCACCACCTCCAAAGCCAGAATATCCTCCCTCAACATCAAAGTTGCAGGTGAACGCAGCAGGCCAGGCAGCATCTCTAAGAAGAGGTACAGTCGACGTTTCGGGCCAAGACCCTTCGTCAGGACTCTCGGACCGAAACTTCGACTGTACCTCTTCCTAGAGGTGCTGCCTGGCCTGCTGCGTTCACCAGCAAATTTGATGTGTTTTGCTTGAATTTCCAGCATCTGCAGAATTCCTCGTGTTTATATCCCCCCTCAAGTAAGGAGACTAGAACTGCATGCAATACTTCAGATGCGGCCTCACCAGTACCCTGTACAGTTGCAGCATAAACTCCCTGGTCTTAAATTCAATCCCTCTAGCAATGAAGGCCAACGTTCCACTTGCCTTCTTGATAGCCTGCTACCCCTGCAAACCAACATTTTGTGTTTCATGCACAAGCACTCCCAGTCCCTCTGCACAGTAGCATGCTGCAATCTTTTACCATTTAAATAATAATCTACTCTTCCATTTTTCCTTACAAAGTGGATGACCTCGCATTTACCAACATTGTACTCCATCTACCAGACCTTTGCCAACTCTCTTAACCTATCTATATCTCTCTGCAGACTCTCTGTATCCCCTGCACAATTTGCTTTTCCACTCAATCAGACTTAGATACGCTACACTCGGTCCCCTCTTCCAGATGCAGCCTCACCAGTACCCTGTACAGAGAACAGTTGTGGGCCCAGCACCGACCCCTGCAGCACACCACTCACCACTGATTGTCAACCAGAGAAACAACATGTATCCCAACTCTCTGCTTTCTATTGGTTGACCAATCCTCTATTCATGCATACCAGAGAACAGTACAATGTAGCTCTGAAAACAACTCCCTTCAGTGCTGCATGAGTTTCATGCTTTCTGCAAACCTTCAGACAAAAATATGAAGTGAAGTTTGCTGTTATGTGGTACAAAATAATGCAACTATGGAAAGAAAAACAATTTTTGAAATACAAGCTGTATGGCTTTAGACTTCAGTTCAGTGAAAACTGAGTATACTGCTAGAAAGAAAATCAAAATCTTCCACTAAGATAAGTGCATAGATCAAAATATAGCTGGTTTCATTATATAGAATAGGAAACAAATCACAGGGTGGAATATTGAGTCTATTCAATATGTAATGTTTGGCCAATCTGAGGTACTGTGTGCAATTCAATTATATTCATGTACTCCTGGAAATGTCGCAGGTATTTGGGGTGGGTGGGGAGAGGGAAGGTACAAAGGACTCTCTGTTTGATAACTATCCAACATCAAAGCTAAAAGTAGACTCTGCGAAAACTGAGAAGAAAAAAGTGAGAAGGTATCTTGCTCAGTATTTAAAATCCTCAAGCGGTTATCCAGGTGAGGCTTTTTAAAAATTCTTAAGGATTTTGAGATTGTAATCCTTGAAAAAGAATTGAGCACAATGTACTAGGCAGGAGCTAAAGGTTAAATCAACATATTTGGATTCAATAGTGTCACAACAAAGAATTGTGAATGTTTGATTTGAACTGCTTTGAAGACAATTGAGGGTGAAAAGTAATAATATTAAGCACTAATTTCCAGCTGTTGTATGGATATAAATATTCTGCTGCCTATTTCATGAAATGCCATGGCTCATCTCCACAACCATTAGGTACATAATGAAATGTCCTCCACTTATTCAGAAGCATTCAACTCAAACAACTCAAGAACATCCAAGGCAACGCAGATATCTTGAACCCATCCACAAAATCATTTCCCTCCTTCTATCACCATAGCACTGGTGTTTACAATGCACAGGAGAAATTCACCAGACATCTTCAAGAACACCTCCCAAATTCATAACCTCCAGGATCTAGAAGCTAAAGCTGGGAATTCCATTAATTCTACTTTCACATCATATGTCATCCTGAATTGAAAATCTATCACTGTCCTTCATATTAGGTAGCGTAGAAGGTTGAGGGGGGACTTGATAGAGGTATTTAAAATTATGGGGGGGATAGATAGAGTTGACATGGATAGGCTTTTTCCATTGAGAGTGGGGGAGATTCAAACAAGAGGAGATGAGTTGAGAGTTAAAGGGCAAAAGTTTAGGGGTAACATGAGAGGGAACTTCTTTACTCAGAGAGTGGTAGCTGTGTGGATCGAGCTTCCAGCAGAAGTGGTTGAGGCAGGTTCGATGTTGTCGCTTAAAGTTAAATTGGATAGATATATGGACAGGAAAGGAATGGAGGGTTATGGGCTGAGTGCAGGTCAGTGGGACTAGGTGAGGGTAAGAGTTCAGCACAGACTAGAAGAGCCGAGATGGCCTGTTTCCGTGCTGTAATTGTTATATGGTTATAGGTAGGTTTTAATCATAGATTTGACCTGGTAACCACTTTGTGGGAATACGCAGAACATTGAACAGTACAGTACAGGCCCTTTCGCCCATACTGTTGTGCCAACCTTTTAACCTACAGTACGCCAAGCCTTCCCTCCCACATTGCACTCCATCAATCTTTAATTCAGGTATCTATTTAAGAGTCTCTTAAATCTCTTCAGTGTATCTGCCTCCACCATCAACCCTGGCAGAGTGACCCACACACTTACCACTCTTTGCGTCAAACATCTACCTCTGACATCCCCCTTATACTTTCCTCTAATCTCCTTAAAATTATACTCTCCCATATTAGCCATTTCTGCCCTGGGAAAAGGTGCTGGTTGTCCATTCCCTCTATGCCTCTTATCATCTTATACACCTGTATCAAGTCACCTCTCACCTTCTTTCGCTCCAAAGAGAAAAGCCCTAGCTCACTCAACTTATCCTCATATGACAAGCTCTCTAATCTAGACAGCATCCTGGTAAATGTACTCTGCACTCTTTCTAAAGTTTCCAGCATCCTTCCTACAGTGAGGTGACCAGAACTGGACACAATATTCCAAGTGTGGTCTAACTAGGGTTTTAAAGAGCTGTAACATTACTGCACATCTCTTAACACTAACAAGAGAAAACCTGCTGATGCTGGAAATCCGAGCAACGTACACAAAATATCAGAGGAACTCAGCAGGCCAGGCAGCACCTGTGCAAAAGTGTACAGTTGACATTTCAGGCTAAGACCCTTCAGTAGGACTGGAGAGAAAAAGATGAGGAGTCACCTCTTACTCTGACTCCTCATTCTTTTTCTGCAGTATTGAGGAATACACCATATGTCTTCTTAATCACCATATCAACTACACAGCAACTTTAAGGGATTTATGATCACAGATCCTAAGATCCTACTGTTCCTCCACACTGCTAAGAATCCTGCCATTAACTCTGTACCCTGCCTTCAAATTCAATCTTCCAAAGTGTATCACTTTATACTTTTCTCAGTTGAACTCTATCTGCCACCTCTCAACCCAGCTCTTCATCTTATCAATGTCTCATTCACAACTATATCTACCTTCTACACATTTCACATTACCACCATCCTTTGTGAGATCTGCCTTAATTCACCCTTCCACTTCTTCATCCAAGCCATCTGTAAAAATCACAAAGTACAAGGTTTCCAGAACAGGCCCTTGTGGAACCTCACTTGGCGCCAATCCCCAGATAGAAGATGCACCATCTACTATCATCCTCTGCCTTGATGGGCAAGCCAATTCTGAATCCACACAGCTTTGTTTCCCCGGATCCTATGCCTCCTGACTTTCTGAATGAGCCTACAATGGGGAAACTTGTTCAATACCTTATTAAAATCCACACACACCATATCTACCACTGTACCTTCATCAATCTGTTTAGTCACTACCTCGAAGAATTCAGTCAAGCTTGTGAGACGTGACTTGGCCCTCACGAAGCCATGAAGACTATCCCTAATCAGTCTATGTTTCAAATGCTTGTAAATCTTTTCTAAGATTCATTTCCAATAGTTTACAACTGATGTGAGACTCACCGGTCTATAATCCCAGGAATTACATTCAAGTTACCTTCAAATCATTGCTTTAAAAGATGACTCACTTATACTGACTCAAAGGCAATAAGCAGCAAACAAGAGTATTTCTAAGGATGTCTACATCTCATCTTTGTTAAAAAAACACTTTGCCTTCAAAAGTAACTCTTCCGCTCATCTGGATATATCCTTGATTCACTAAAAGAAAGTAAAGGTTACCTTTCACTTTCCAAGTAATCAATTTGAGAAATGCTTACATGATGAAACCTTTTCTGCTCATTCAGCGAACTGTGAGTCAGAATACCTTTTGTAAAGTAAATTTCAAGAAAAGAAACAGATGGGTTTCCCTTCCCCTCTCCTCCAGCAATTCGTGATCATCATGGTGAAAGGCGTTTCAAGAGAAGAATAGATATTTCCCTTTCAAAATCAACATCAGAGTTCCATGGTAGGTAGCCCATAGACAATTGCAGAGAGATGCTGCCTCTATTCTTTTCCAATGGTATGTTTTTGCTCCAAGCTTGGCAAGGGAAAAAAAACAGTTTCTCTTCATGTACAGGTGTTATGCTTATCTATGGATAAGATTGGCAATTCTATTGAACAAACCTCTTTGAAAGGACAGCAGCTCAAACAAAAGAATGCTTCTTCAACATTGGACTGCAATTCATGCAGAGACAGAGTCAAATTACAGATTGGGAACTGAACTTGCAGCCTTCTGTCACAGGAGTAAGACCACCTGATCCAAGGTGACAATTATCAATGTAAGCATCTAATGTGTATGAAATTTGTTTTGATGTGCAGTAGCCTGATTGTGTCTTTTAGGTTTGGTCTTTCATTTAAGTAATTAGCGATTGTGAATTTGCACACTCGACTAAGCATCAAATTGCACATGAAAGGAAACAATTTACCTGCATTCTTGTGTATTTTATCTTCCAAGTTATTTTGCCTGATTGGTTGCTATAGCACATAAAGTTGTCTTATCTGATTGCTATCAGGATAAAGATTCTCCAAATGAATTTAAAATTTGAGGGTGAATTAAATCATTCTGCAGAAACAATTACACAAAAGCATTCCATACAACTAATGTCTGAACCATTTCTTCTGATGGCCTCTGAGTGCAAACATCAAAATCCAAATGATAAATAAAAGGTCTAACAAAATGACACACTAAAACAAAGGTTATGCTACATTAATTTAGAACAAGACTTTGAAATAAAATGCAAAAATGAACATGAAGAATCGGATGTATTGTATTGCATTTATTCATCTTTTCTATGAAGTGAGCAATTTTCCAATACACTAACACAACAGAGAGAAAAGTTTCACAATTACACAAAATATGCTACCTAAATTATAAATGCAATTTTTGGCTTGTATTTGGGATTGTGGAAATATTGACATTACACTTGGAAAGTGAAAGTATCACCCAATTTCAGCACATGCAATCTGTGACCAGTTTATAAGGTGCTCATTAATCAAATATGTAATCAGCCAATCAGGTGGCAGCAACTTAATGTATGAAAGCATGCAGACATGATCAAGGGGTTCCATTGTTGTTCAAACTCAGCATCAGAATGGGGAAAAGATGTGTTCTAAGTGACTTTGATCATGGAATACTTGTTGGTGCCAGATGGGGTGATTTGAGTATCTCAAACCGCTGATCTCCTGGGATTTTCACAGACAACAGTCTCTAGAGTTTACAGAGAATGATGCAAAAAGGAAACCAAAATAACCCAGTGAGTAATAGTTATGAGGGTAAAAACACCTTGTTAATAAGAGAGTTCTGCAGAGAATGGCCAGACTGCCTCAAGGTGACAAAAAGGCAAATGATCAAGCTCAAATAATCATGTCACAACAGTGATGTGCAGAAAAGCATCTCTGAACACACATCAGTTCAAACCTTGAAGTGGATGGGCTACAGCAGCAGTGGGTCACGGGGATACACCCAGTGGCCACTTTATTAGGAACAGGAGGTACCTAGGAAAGTGGCCACTGTGTGTGTGTATATATATATATATACAGTAATTCAGCTTGGAAATCATAGATACACAGTTAATAATGCAACTTCCAATCCATAAGCTGTGTATTTTTCCAGTGGAACTGGGAGAAATTTGCTGAATGTTTGCAAATTTAAAAAAATACCAGATTTTTTTTTGTAAACAAGTGCTGTTACAAAGAAGCCTGAGTTCCTTTCCATAGATGCTGCTGACCTGCTAAGTTCCTCAGCATTTTTGTGTGTATTGCCCTGGAAGTCATGTCCCTTTATTGTTGCAAGTGAGTTTTTAACTAATTACTATTCAGCAAACACTGCTCTTAATAACTAATTTTATATATGTTGATTGTAATCCCTGCAGCAAAATGTTTCTATGTTAAATATTTTTGTATTGTCAAAAAATCTTTACATGTTTATTATACAGTGGATTCCAATTAATTGCATCATTGGTTAATCAGGGCAGCCACTTACTTGTGACAACTCTTAAAGAGCAAAAACTAATTGAGAATATAGTCCGGATTCCCTTTGTTTATTTGGGACACTCTGCTGCTTAATTGGGAAAGGAGGCTGTGGCCTGTCATGAATCCCGTGACGGGAATAAAGAACCAGCAGAGATGGAAAACACTTTGGATTCTAGTACTGCTATAAACTAATAATATTTATTAGTAACTATGCAATACAGTAATATAAATGTAAATAAATCAAACAGGTTAGCAATGATTATATATATAAGTAAGTATATCAGCAAGTGTGGAAATATATGTATATGAAAAACCAAGCTTCTTTAAGTCTAGGGGTAAAAAGATACGGTCTTACAATGATGAGTAAAGTTCAGTTCAGTTCGGTTCATGGTATTTCGTTGAGTAGCAATAGCGAGAGAGAGAGAGAGAGAGAGAGCGAGCGAGCGCGTGAGTTGAGTCTTCAGGTGAGCTGTTGCCATCGATCTTCTCGTCGTCCTCCAAAACCCTTCACAAGTCACCGACTGTGACTTTAACAAGGGGACCGGTTTTCCTGTGGTGGAGCTATCACCCTGGCAAGGGTGGACACATAGACAACTCCCCACCAGTCAACCCCTTCTCCTTCACTGGTAGAGGAATTGGATCGATCCTCCAAAACCCACTTTCTCTGCGGGCACAACAATGCTCATTCAGTGTCCAGATCATGTGTCTGAGGTCTGTATCATCTGGCCTCCTATTTATCTCACCGTGCTGAGCATCACCTGTCATTCAAAGAGTCCCTCCTTCCATTGTCTGTAAGATCTGTCCTTGAAAGTAACATCAATAATGTGCTGTCGGTCACCATAGCAACCTTTGAGCTGCTCGGTGTTATCTCCAAAGTAGAAATCCAAAGTTACCTCCTGTGTCCTAACGGGACAGTTCAACCGTTAATCTTCGTCTCTCTCTCTCTTTTCAAAACAAGCCATTGGTGATAAATAACCCTCTCTCCCTCTCTTCAAACAGTTAATAGGGGCACTCCAGGATCCCCTCACAGGCCAAACAGTTTTTAACTAGTGTCAGTCGCATGCACTTGTGTGGCTGTTAGAAACTAATGCCATGTTTAGAACAAACAGTTTTTAAAAAGTGTCAGTTGCATAAGTTTGTCTTCAAAAAGCAATGAATTTTGCCACTGATAGTTGGTGAGAAATAATCAGTAAGACAATTCAGAGCCATTGTGCTCACCTCAGTTTCAAGCCAGAAATGACCATGAGTGAAAATGAAATGATTTTACTACTTCAACAAGTTAGAAACTTTGAAGAATTTGAAGGCATCAACTATCATTTTGAATGTTACAATAAAAGTGACGATTTTGAAGATGCAACCATCAAATATATTGTATGATGGCAGGCCATTATCTGCACTAGGTGTCCGAGCTGTTTTCTTTTAATTTACAGTCAATAAGGACAACACAGCAGTGTACAGTGTATGAATTCCTCTATCAATAACTGTTAGGAACTGATACACAGTTTATAGTACTGTAGTCATATTGGTAATGGTCTCATTTGTTCTGTATTTCATTTAAATAGGTACATACTTTGTTGTGCACTTTGGTCCAGAGGAACATTGTTTTGTTTGCAGTATATATGTGTACAGTTAATGACAATAAACTGAATTTGAACTTGAACTTGAGAAGCATTAATAGTACCTGTATACTGGTGCAACTTGCATGACCATGTATTTCATTATATTTGTTTCTCTTCACCTTTGTATCTGGAAGCCATTGTGCACTCTTATCACCAAAGATTCATCACATTAAATGCTTTGTAGCATTACACTGGTATGGTAGATAGTCAAATAGTCAACGTGTCTGTATATTGGTCATTCTTTTGAAGGGAAGGTGGTTGTTAACACATCAGCTGTACATAAAATTGAAACTAGTCACTGGACACTGGTGTTTCACTGGTTCTTCTTCAGACAGGTTGGAAATGAAAGTACTTTTCTGATTTCATAGGGAAATATACAAATTGAGGCCATATTTATTCCAACCATTTTTTTAAGTAATGGTGAGTTGTGGATTAACGTAGAAGTCACCTGCTGTGGCCAGAAAAGAACCCAATTGTGAAGGTGGCAAAGAATTTGAAGAGCCTCAGATTTGCTCTGTATGGAAGTGGGTTGTAGGCCTGTGCTGACAGTCAACAATTAACTTCTGTAGATTGGGGGAGGGGGAGGGGGGTGGGTGGAGAATGAAAGTGTGAGTGAGCATATCTTTCTAATTTAGTGCAAGACTATTAGCTGCTAGCTGCATTTATCTCATGCACATTTCGTTCCACTGAAGCTTATTGAAACAAATATGCTGACATACGTACAATGGTGGTGAAGATCTCCTCAGAAACTTAGTGTTATCTTCCAAAGAATTTCTTCTCATTATCAGTTTTCCTTTATTCCTATACATTTGCAGATTCAGCTAAATGCTTCTGTAAAATGGAATAATTATATATGTCACAAAGATATTTCTTGAAGAACAGCTTTTCCAGTGTTGTTTTAAATGATGAATAATACAAATGCCCTGCATATCTATAACATTTACAATGGAAATTTACTTATTTTGAACCAAATTTTGCTTGTTAACTCATTTGTACTTGGTAAATATACATGTTGTAATGGGCTCTGATGAATTGCACAGACTGAATATTTTATCAACAGCACTCATTGCTAGCCTTAAAACAACACTGTCTACAATTATTTACTTGTCTTTAGTGTAATTTTCCCTCATTCAACATCAGTCATTTAAAAGCTAAGCTTGTTTTCAGTTTTCTGTATATTTATGTTACAAATTATTTAACAGCAATTTATATGAAATGAGCAACTTGAATTTGTTAAAGTATTTTTGAACAATGTGTTTCTTCAATGATCTCCAAATGTCCCTCATCATCAGAAGCTATCAGAACACCATTAAGATGGTTCATGAACAGAGGCCTTGTTGCTTGTCAACCACTTTTTTGGCATTAAATACCATCATTCTCTCAGTATTAATTGCCAAACTTCCAAACTTGGGCCTCTGTAACTGAATCCTGACCTTCCTCATTGGGAGACAATTGTCATTATGGATTGGTAATAACACCTCCTCCTTGCTGATAATCAAAACAGCTGCACCTCAATTATGCATGCTTAGCCCACTGCTCTTGACAGTGGCTAAGCTAAGCTCAGATGTCACCAATAAGTTCAAAGAGAACAACACCATTGTTGTTAAAATCTCAGATTTTAAGTGGGAGGAGAGAGAGCAGTGCACCGTGCGTGCGCAGCCCTCCGGTGAAAAATGATATTGTATCCGTTAAATAGGGGCCGTGGACAATTCTGATTTGATAGAGAGCAATGTGAAAGTACAGAGGAACATCTGAAGAAATTTCTGAAACACTCGTTCACTGCTGTCGTTACTGTGTGGTCGGGAATCTTTTGGAGGGTAGGCCTCAAAATCCCCGGCTTTGCCTGCCGTTGGCGACCGAGATTGAAGTCGAATCGTTCGGACAGAGATGGCGCTTAGTACTTGGTGTCGGAGAGCTGATCAGAGCTCGAAGTTTTCGGATGACTCAAAGTCGGACTGTGGTCGGCATAGCAGGGAGAGTTCTTCCTTCTCCCATCTGCGTGAGATGTGGGACATTTGAGAGACTTTGAACTTTTACTGTGCTCATGGACTTCTTCATCAAGTTATGGTATTGTTGCACTGCTGTAACTATATGTTATAATTATGTGGTTTTGTCAGTTTTTTCAGTCTTGGTTTGTCCTGTGTTTTGTGATATCACACCGGAGGAAATATTGTATCATTTCTTATTGCATGCATTACTAAATGACAATAAAAGAGGACTGTGTGTCTTCCCATGGTGATGAGGAGGTGTACACGAGTGAGATACATCTGCTGGATGAATGGTATCTCAACCACAACTCACACTCAATGTCAGCAAGACCAAGGAAATGTTTGCGGACTTCAGGAAGGGGAAATCAGGAGAAGATACACACCAGTCCTCATTGAGGAGCCAGAGGTGGAAAATGTGAGCAGCTTTAATTTCATAGGTAGCAACATCTCCAAAGATGTTTGTGTTGGTTACTAGCTCCACCTGGGCCCAATGCATTGATGCAATCATGAAGAAGGCATGCCGGCAGCTCTGCTTTGTTAGGAGCTTGAAGAGATCTGATATGTCAGCAATGACTCTTGCAAATGTCTCTTGACGTATGATGGAGAGCATTCTCGCTGGTTGTATCACAACATTGTACAGGGGCTGAAAGGAACAGGTTCACAAGAGGCTGCAGAGGGTTGAAAACTCAGACAGCTCCATCACAGGCAAAACCCACCCCATCATCAAGGACTTCTTCAAGAGGCAGTGCCTCGAAAAGGTGGCATCCATCACTAGGACCCTCACCATCCAGGATATGCCCTCTTCTTGCTACATCTATGGAGGAGGAGGCATAGGAGGCTGCTTTTTCTGCTCAACTGCTTCTTCCGCTCCACCATCAGATTTCCTAATGGTCCATAAACACTAGCCTCTTATTAGCAACACTCATCCTGACGAAGGGTCTCGGCCTGAAACGTCGACTGTACCTCTTTCTAGAGATGCTACCTGGCCTGCTGCGTTCACCAGTAACTTTGATGTGTGTTGCTTGAATTTCCAGCATCTGCAGAATTCCTGTTGTTTGTGTTGGTTACTAGCTTCTTATTCCTTGGGTTTTACACTATTTATTTATTTTGTAATTTATCATAATTTTATGTCTTTGCATTGTACTGCTGCTGCAAAATAACTAATTTTAAGTCATATAAGACAGTGATGATAAACTTGATTCTGATTCACAGATCACGAAGAGCCCTGTTTCTAGCCCATCTGTTAAAGAACTACAGTTCCCACAATGCCTTCATTAGACACCTGGAGACCCATTAAACTTGAGTAGAAGCATGTCATCCTCTGTCCCAAGCTCCATTAGCTCAGCAGTTAAAGAGGCATCATGTAGCATTCTGCTTTCAATCATTTCTTTCATTCTTATCTAAGTAACTCTCAAAAGTACTCTTTGTCCAATAATCATTTAATTCTTTCTATAACTTTTAATCAACACAATATTAACTGCTTTATCTGGAAGTCTATTTCGAATATCCATGACTCTGCACCAAATAACTTCCAATTTCAAGTCTTGCCTGAGGCTTGTTAATTTTATACTTAAATCCTCATCACAAATCTAGTTAAAATTTTTAAATCTATGCTTTCACAATTTTGATTACTCAAAAAAAGTAATGAATTGAATATTAGATGATTTTTTGGTAGTCCAATGTTCAAGCTCGTATCATAATTTCCACTCTCTTCATATCCCCATCATTACAGTGAAACACTGGGCTTCGAAAACAATCTGTAAATTATTTTCTTAGCAAAAAGTCTGCTAAAGGTACAATAGAAAAGGTGGAGATTTCCATTTTTAATTCTTCTCAAAAATCTTTCATCTGAATATTATTTTAAGAGCAAGTCCCATCATTACATTGCTAATAAAAATGTTTTAGAGGGTTGAACATACTATTAGCTGATATTGATTCTTTTGGGCTTGTCTTTGCCTGTTTCTGCATTAGATCCAATATTAAACAGCTAAGCCAATGAATTCATAGGGACCTTAAAGAGATAATGAGCCTGGCACCCTTTTAAACTGAGTTAACATAAATGAGAAGCTGACACAATGTCTTTATATATAGTGCCATTTAACTGCTTAAATAAACATTCATATACAGTAATGATATAAAGCAATTATAAAGAGGAAAAAACACAGCAAATTTGATACTGGACAGAAAAAAGTCCTTTCATTTCTTAACTTGCATTCTGGTTTTTACTCCTATATTGGTCAACAGCCAGTCAGATAATCAAGATATTGTCATAGTCTGGAAGTAAACCATAGATCAGGCAAAAACAAAGGGAAAACTATTTGGGCAAAGAAGCTTGACTTCGAATAAACAGGGAAGATATTAAATGAATGTATTGACAATTGACTTAAATGACAGTAAAAAAAATTAGCAATGTAATGTAACATTCAAACATTGTCATCCATTTTACACCATCACAAAAATCTACCCACAGAGCTATATTTTCTTACGGGAAAATGGAAGGTACATTCATTTTCAACTGACAGTTTTGAGCTGGTTTTCAAATTGCATACAGTATGTATAAGTAATTTAATATGTAAGAACAGAAGAAATATACCAATCCAGAAGTCCGTATATAATGGTTGTTAAATAGTTTTCAAACCTGCAAGGAGCTACTTAGCTGATATAAAAGTTGGCAATTCATTCTTCCAGCTGTGAACGTAGCAAATATTGGATCAGCAAGTAGACTATTTTACCCAGAAGGCTTGTACAGAAACCAGTTACCATTTCATTGGAGTATTTCATAGCAGAGTTTCTGTTGGTGATAACTCTCTATATAAAGGAGGCAATCAATGTAGAGATTATTAGAATGAATACTCCCTGATCTGGACAACCTGATACTAACCTTTCAGAGATGTTATAAATAGAAAAGGAAAAATAGTTCATGAAAACAATTGCACAGTATCATCACTTACATGTGAAATGACATATAAAGGAATCCATTCACAAAAAAAATATGCTGAGGCTGGTTACCATTAAGTGTGCCAGGAGTGAGAGCGTATAAGAAAATGAGATATGCAAATAACATTTACCATCCCAAAAAATGTGCAATAAGAAAGCTAAAATGTCTTAAAACTGGAGGTGAGAGTTTGCAATAGGCGTTTGAGCACAAAACATGAAATTGTCTACATTTAAGCTTTTGTTGCTTTGCTTCGGATCAGAAGATTAACACGTATGGTTTCCAAAGTGTACAATCTGTATTATGATTTGTAGATCAAGGCATTATAGTTCTGTACACAATGGTTCATAAGGTGAAATTTTCAGTACACAGCCATTAAGCAACTCATAAATTATGCACAGTCTGCCCTCAAGCTGAAAAATTATCCTCATCAAAGGCAAATATTTTAACATTCTTAAATTAAACAGACAGATGTATGCTGTGGAAGAAATTGGATACTCATTTTGCAAAGAGAGTGCAGCCTGAGCCACAGAGCAATGCTGAGTAATCAGAATCAGGTTTAATATCACTAATATCTAATATCACTGTTATGAAATTTGTTCCTAGTGCATTGCAATATATAATAATAATAATCATAAAACCTATAAATCACAAGAAGTATATACAATTTAAATAATTAGTGCAAAGAGAGAGAAAAAAGTTGAGATGGTATTCATGGGTTCATTGTCCATTCAGAGACAAGATGGTGCCTATAAGTGGCTCTGTGAGCAGCTCTGATGGGAATCATCAAATCTTCCTGCTGAGCAGTACTACAGCTGAAATCCACAGCCACAGACATCGGTGCTTCAGTAAGCAGCATCGTTTTAAGACATTTTAAAAATCTATTGATACTCAAAATGAGCAGATCCTGGCCTGCAGACTCTGATTGTGAGTGCAGTTTCCCTTTAAGGAAACGTAAGTACAGAGGATGAGCCACTCTACACGTATGATTGAAATGCAGCAGCCTGAGAATCACCCCCGCCCCCCGCCCCTCACTCCTGAGTATCCTGCTGGTGAATGTACAATCTTTGGAAAATAAAACTGGAGACCTCAGAGCAAGACAGCAGTATCAAAGGACATCAGGGACTGCAGGGGCCATATCTATGCACCACAATGAGTTATGATACAGTCATGATACAGTGTGCCCAGATGCCTTCCCTATCATTGTATCATGGAACTTAGCTCATCCAGTGCCTCTCCCGACGTTGGCCTTAGGTGGAATTTACAAAAACTCCCGCAGCAGATAAAATGGATGACATTTGATCACTAGATGTTCCAGGTCAGATGAGTATGATTGAGACAATACTGCCATATCTATGCACCACAATGAGTTATGATACAGTCATGATACAGTGTGCCCAGATGCCTTCCCTATCATTATGGGTGATTTCAACCAGGCCAGCTTGAAGATGTCTCTGAACAACTACCACCAACATATCACCTGTGGAACCTGAGGAACCAACACACTTAACCACAGTTATAACACCATCAAGAATGCTAATGTACCATCCCATGCCCACACTTTGGAAAGTCCAATCACCTGACTGTACTTCTACTCTGGCATGTAGGCAGAGATTAAAGACCACAGCACTAGTGGTGAGGGCCAAGAAGGTATAGTCAAGGGAGGTGGAGGAACACTTACGGGACTGCTTTGAGTCAGTGGACTGGACAATATTTAGGGCTTCATCTTTGAATCTGAATGAATATGCCACAAATGTCACTGACTTCATCAAGACCTGCATGGATGAGTTTGTACCTTGAGAACTTATTGGACATATGCAAACCAAAAGCCAGGAATGAACCATGAGATTCATAATCTTCTGAGGACTAGATCTATGCCATTCAAGGCTGGTGATTCAGAACTATACAAGGAATCTAGGTATGAACTAAAGAAGGTTATTTTAAGAGCGAAAAAATAATACTGATTGAGGTTAGAGACAGAATCGATGCACGTCAGCGCTGGCAGTATTTGTAGGCTATTACTACCTACAAAGCAATGAAGGGCAGATGAGCTCAATGCCTTTTATGCATGCTTTGAAAGGGAGAATATAACTACACCTGTGCGAATTGCTGTAACATCCAGTGACACTGTGATCTCTGTTTCCAAGGCTGACGTCAGAACATCTTTCAAGAGGGTGGATCCTTGCAAGGCATCAGGCCCTGATGGTCTACCTGGTAGGGCATTGAAAACCTGTGCCAAACAATTAGTGTGAATATTCAAGGATATCTTTAGATGCTCACTGGTGCATTCAGAGTTTCCAACCTGCTTCAAAATGGTGACAATCATACCAGTCCCCTAGAAGAGCAGGGTGAGCTGGCTCAATGACTATCACTCCGCTGCACACACACCTACAGTGATGAAGTGTATCGTGAGGTTAGTCATGGCCAGAATCAACTCCTGCCTAAGTAAGGACCTGGGCCTGCTGCAATTTGTCTATCACCACAATGGGTCTACAGCGGATGTAATCTCACTTGCTTTCCACTCTGCTTTGAATCACCTGGACAATAGCAACACCTACATCAAGTTGCTGTTTATTGATTACAGCTCAGCGTTTAACACAATCATACCCTCAGTTCTAATCAACAAGCTCCTAAACCATGGCCTCTGCACCTCTCTCTGCAATGGAACTTGACTTCCTCACTGTTAGCCCACAGTCAGTGTGGATGTGAAATAACATCTCCTCACTGAGAATCAACACTGTCACATATCAAGGATACGTACTTAATAGAGTGCTCTACCCTCTCTACACCCATGACACTGTGGCTACGCACAGCTCAAATTGCATCTATAAATTTCCCTATGACGCGACTATTGTTGGCAGAATTTCAGATGGTGATGAGAAGGCGTACAGGAACAAGACAGATTGGCTGGTTGAGTGGTGTCGCAACAACACCCTTGCACTTGACATCAGTAAGACAAAGGAACTGATTGTTGACTTCAGGAAGGGGAAGTTGAGGGATCATTGAGGGATCGGAAGTGGAAAGGGTGAGCAGTTTCAAGTTTCTGGGTGTCAACATCTCTGAAGATCTATCCAGAGCCCAACATATTGATGCAATTACAAAGAGGGCATGACAGTGGCTATTATTCATTAGGAGTAGGAGACTTGTTATGTCACCAGAGACTCTTGCAAATTTCTATTGATGTACCATGGAGAGAATTCTAACTGATTGCATCACTCTCTGGTTTGGATGGGCCAATGCGCAGGAGATAGCTGCAAAAAGTTGTAAACTCAGCCAGCTCCATCATAGCCTCCCTAGTGGCAAAGACACTGTCAAAAGGTGGTATCCATCATTAAGGATCCCCATCACCCAGGACATGCCCTCTTCTTATTGCTACCATCAAGGAGGAGGTACAAGAAACCCACTCAACATTTCAGAACAGCTTTTCTCCTTGGGCTGTGGATTTCTGAATGGACAGTGAGTAAAAGGTTAAAGTTAATGACAGATAATGAGAAGTTAGTGGAAAACAAATAAGGCAAAACCTTTAAAAGATTAAATCAAAGGCCAATCAACATTTGTGGAGGAACAACAGAGTTAACGTATAGAACAATGTCCTTTCAATAGAACCTATTGAATATTTTCAATATTTTCAGTTTTTACTTCAAATTTTAAGCATCCTAAATAATTTGATCTTACATTTTAGAGCCAAATCTGCAGACATAATTTGCAAAATTACAGCTGATAGGCATGGAAGAAGGATGTCAATGCCATTTGTTCTGTTCTTAACTGATCTGTTAAGCCTTATGAGCTTTCCTTCAGTGTTATGGTGTGTGGTATGTTCCAACAGCACTTATGCCAACAGATCTATATTATCACATACTATACTATAAGTGGTAATAGGTGCTACCTCTTGTACGATATTGGCAGTTCAGTATCTGTTTCTGCTTGGTCTTGACTTGATGTCTGCACAGAAAAGGAGTTAGCATATTGTGTTTTCTGATCGTCATCAGTAGGCTAAGCAACTATCCAAAGCTGATAATTATTGTTTCAACAATAGATGCTTAAGTGACAAAGTGATTTTAGAAATTTTGCACAGCACTCAAGGGAGAAATTTATCCACATTTTATATTAAGCATCTACGCAACAAGCACTAAATCTGCACAACTCATTCATGCTCTACCTTGTAGATTGCTGTTCATTTATTCTACAACAAAATGAAAATAGCTGTTGTCCAAAATTAAACCACATAAAATCTATATTTTCCTTTACAAAAAAGGTAACCAAGAAACAACAGGTAACTGATTATAAGTGTGCCAAGTAGAAGATGATGATTTCTGAATACATATCTTAGCAGAAGAATAGGCAGTAAAGCTCACACATTTGAAGGTTACTGATGTAGGAAAAAATATTTATGTTTAAATATTTTGTTATTAAAGCCAAGTGTCTTCACAGAAGTTAAAGGTGAACTAAGATATGGTTCTTCCATAGACTGTAAGAAATAAGAAATTCATCATAATGTTTCAGTAGTCGATAAACACCATGCACCAATTGTGGCTGAGTATTTCTGGCTCCCTTTGTTTGTCAGCTCAGTGATAAAAGGCAGGCACAGAAGCAATCAATAGATCTTCACTAACAGAAACCCAGGAGGACAAGTATGGACTAAGCCAGAATGCTGAGCATACAAAAAAAAGTCCTGGGGTGAATAGTTATGATGCTTTTCACACTTGATGCCATAAGTTTTGATACAAAGAAAGATAAATATTGAGAATATCTGAACAGTGAAACGGTTACTTAGCTCATTTTTGTCACCTTCCTGATTAATTACTTCAGATGAGGTTGCTGGAAGAATTTCACTCACTTTTCATTCATCGAAGTGAAGGAGCTCACTTACGTGGGAAAATTTGCATTATCATATGTTATACTGATTATCTGTGTGAAAGATCATGACTGTTGCTCTGTATCTTCACTTACTGTGAAATGATGCAGCTTGTGATCCATGTCTGACATCTCAACCTCCATGTGCCTTCGGAGAGCTACCTGAAATGCACGTGGAAGGTGTGAATATCTAGTCCAGATCATGGCAAACTACAGTGGCATTCTGTAGTAGAAGTATATCTATTAACCCTTGGTACGCAGACAACTTATGGATGTACAAAGGGAACTTTTGGTATGTAAACTACTTATGGATATGCAAAAGATAAGTCTTGGCTGCAGCAAGATGCCTTTACCTACAGTGACTTCAAAAGTTCCTGAACTTCATCCTGCTCTTCCATGACGTGAAACACTTCATTCAAATTTATCAGGAAAATCCCATTCATAGAAGTGTGATGCAGGGATGCAACATGCAACACACTACTTAGGCTTTACATTCTCCCTGTTGTCCTTTTTCTGATCAGCTCAGCCTTAGACTAAAAACGCGCAATCTATACACAATGTGTTATTTTTTTGTTGAGGCGATTTGTCATCAGAACATTCAGTAATAGCAACTCTCTTTGGTCAAGACATGGGTCAAAGGTGAATGCACAAGTAACAGTGTGATTTTTAAATGTCTTGGAAGAGCTACTGATTGAGGATAATTTATGCTGTTTCTGATGCAGGTGTTGATCACTGATGAGGAGTATGTCAGCTGGTTTGTTGCTAAACCAGGCTTAGAGGACAGCCTTTAATAGAGCACAGCTCACAGAAGGGGTTGATGCATATTGTCCTTTATGCATGGGAGTATACAATGGCATGAAAGTTAATGAGATAATGACCTTCACTACTACTAATGGCCCAGTATACTGTTCATCCATATCCTTGTGGATGAAATGGCACAGCACCCATACTAATAAAGAAGCAGGAGAAGGACATTCAGCTGCAATTCAGCTCATTACCACATTCAACTAAATTATCCATAAATGGTGCCAAAGATCTATTCGCCCATTTTTGACCCACATTCCTCAGTGTGTTTGCTTAATTAAATTTGAGTAATGTAAATTGACATAATCTTTAGACAGGAATGTGTTCTAGATTTTCACTGCTGTTTCCTGATTTCACCCATCGAATTCTAATCATAAGATTATGTCTTCTTGTTTTCATTTCCTTGCCAAGGGAAACAATTCATCTGCATCCATCACATAAAGAAGTATTTAACCATCTCATTTAGTTCATTTATTCAGCCCTCAAACGAGTTATGCACTTGTTCTTGTAATTTCTATAACTGTAACAAACTTGTAAATCTGTCCTGAGATCCTTTAATGGCTAATAACATGAGACAATTTAGAATGCAGGGCAGTAGAGATTGTCGGAACACAGGAATACCTTTACAGTGCAGACCGTGCAACAAGGGGGTACAAAGTTGATCTGTACACCACCATCATCAGGACCAAGAGGATATAATAATGTTAAAGCATGCTTATAATGGTAGCTTCCATTATAACTGGAAAGTAATGATTTTATAATGGGAATATTAACAAAAACAACTGGTTTGAAATTTTTTTGTGTATTAGTATTTGCTTTTCTATGATATCTATGGCAGTGAATACATTCTGTAATTTAATATACATTTTAAATATATATTAAAATACAACATATAGTCACTGCCTTAGTCATTACTCTGCTGGTGTTCCTCCTTTTGTCAATCCTCTTCATCTTCTATACCTGAACTCTTCTAATTGTCTTGAGTTGCCTCCGTGTTCCATTCTGTCCTATTCTTTCTCTCTCATTCACTACTGTTTTGGTTGAGAGGTAATGACTTGCATAGCTTGGTGCAATAGGGAAAGAAGTTTCTACAGGCTGCATTTCAACTTGCAATTATGGGGAAACTGTGACTCTTGATGAGCCTTTCCAATTCATAGTCATAGTCATAGTCATACTTTTTTGATCCCAGGGGAAATTGGTTTTCGTTACAGTTGCACCATAAATAATAAATAGTAATAAAACTATAAATAGTTAAATAGTAATATGTAAATTATGCCAGGAAATAAATCCAGGACCAGCCTATCGGCTCAGGGTGTCTGACCCTCCAAGGGAGGAGTTGTAAAGTTTGATGGCCACAGGCAGGAATGACTTCCTATGACGCTCTGTGTTGCATCTCGGTGGAATGAGTCTCTGGCTGAATGTACTCCTGTGCCCAACCGGTGCATTATGTAGTGGCTGGGAGACATTGTCCAAGATGGCATGCAACTTGGACAGCATTCTCTTTTCAGACACCACTGTGAGAGTCCAGTTCCATCCCCACAACATCACTGGCCTTACGAATGAGTTTGTTGATTCTGTTGGTGTCTGCTACCTTCAGCCTGCTGCCCTAGCGCACAACAGCAAACATGATCGCACTGGCCACCACAGACTCGTAGAACAGCCTCAGCATCGTCCGGCAGATGTTAAAGGACCTCAGTCTCCTCAGGAAATAGAGACGGCTCTGTCCCTTCTTGTAGACAGCCTCAGTGTTCTTTGACCAGTCCAGTTTATTTTCAATTCGTATCCCCAGGTATTTGTAATCCTCCACCATGTCCACACTGACCCCCTGGTTGGAAACAGGGGTCACCGGTACCTTAGCTCTCCTCAGGTCTACCACCAGCTCCTTAGTCTTTTTCACATTAAGCTGCAGATAATTCTGCTCACACGATGTGACAAAGTTTCCTACCGTAGCCCTGTACTCAGCCTCATCTCCCTTGTTGATGCATCCAACTATGGCAGAGTCATCAGAAAACTTCTGAAGATGAGAAGACTCTATGCAATAGTTGAAGTCCGAGGTGTAAATGGTGAAGAGAAAGGGATACAAGACAGTCCCCTGTGGAGCCCCAGTGCTGCTGATCACTCTGTCGGACACACAGTGTTGTAAGCACACGTACTGTGGTCTGCCAGTCAGGTAATCAAGAATCCATGACACCAGGAAGGCATCCACCTGCATCGCTGTCAGCTTCTCCCCCAGCAGAGCAGGGCGGATGGTGTTGAACGCACTGGAGAATTCAAAAAACATGACCCTCACAGTGCTCGCTGGCTTGTCCAGGTGGACGTAGACACGGTTCAGCAGGAAGATGATGGCATCCTCAACTCCTATTCAGGGCTGGTAGGCGAACTGGAGGGGATCTAAGTGTGGCCTAACCATAGGCTGGAGCAGCTCCAGAACAAGCCTGTCCAGGGTCTTCGTGATGTGGGAGGTCAATGCCACCGGTCATTGAGGCCGCTGGGGCACGTCGTCTTCAGCACAGGGACGAGGCAGGACGTCTTCCACAGCACAGGAACCCTCTGGAGCCTCAGGCTCAGGTTGAAGACATGGCAAAGTACTCCACATAGCTGAGGGGCACAGGCTTTGAGCACCCTGGTACTGAAACCATTCGGTCCTGCAGCTTTGCTTGGGTTGAGACGTTTCAGCTGTCTTCTCACCTGTTCAGCTGTGAAGCCCACCGTGGTGGTTTCGTGTCGGGGAGGGGTATAGTCATGACAGCAGGGTGGGGGACTGTGAGGAGGGGTAGTAGGGGAGAGTGGAATATATGTTGGTTGGGGGCCGACAACAGATGACTCATGTGGGGGATGGGCAGGGGCCCCAGTGTCAAATCTGTTAAAGAACAGGTTAAGTTCGTTGGCCCTGTTTACACTGCCTTCAGCTCCTCTGTTGCTAGTTTGCCAGAACCCAGTGATGGTCATCCATCCAAATACTTTTACCTTTATCCTAACTCCATCATGTCTTCTTTCTCATTGTTCCTGTGCCTGCTTTCTGTCCTGTCACTCTCATCATCATCTTTCCCCCTTTTTCTGATGTTAATCAACAGCTGTTTTCCATTCAGAAGATCACTTTTACTTATTCACTAGAAGGTGGTTGTGAGCAACTGGAGACTTTTTCACTTTGACGCTATTTATTGTCCTGTCTTCCTCATCCATCTACTAGTTTTCCCAAAGAAGTTATGTTTTATTTCAGAAATTTAAACAGCAATTTTCCATCATGAGAGCTCTACAAAGAAGGAGAATACAGATGTAACATGTAAGTCTTCTCAAGAAACAAGTCTTTCACTTATTTAGCTTCAATTTCTTCTTCATGCAGTCTGAAGAGCCATGATTAGATCATTGGATTATAACAGATTTTTTCTGCTTTTTTAAAATGCACCTCAATCAGTTATGTGTTAGTGAAAAAGAGAACCAAATTCACAAACACCACCCGGTTCAGGAACAGTCAACCATCAAGCTTTTGGATCAAAGGCGATAACTTCACTCACCCCAGCATGGAACTGTTCCCACAACCTATGGATTTACTTTCAAGCACTCTTCATCTCATGTTCTCAATAGTATTTATTTATTTATTTAACAATATTATTTTGTTTGTTCTTTATGTGAATACCCACAAGAAAATGAATCTCAGGGTTGTATATGGTGACATATATATATTTTGATAATAAATTTACTTTGAAATTTTAATTCTGCTTGTGATAAGTCAGGGTAAAAGCCTCTGTCTCAGCATGGATTAAATGGGCTGAAAGGCCTGTCTCTGTGCTGTTCTATGACTCTATGACTCACCAATTATGCCTGAATATGAGTTCCTGGACTCGGGCTGAATGATGCAGTACTAGAAATAGTAAGAATGAGATGACTATTGCTCAAAGGATTCAGTAGCTCTTGTGTCAGGCAGTCAGGTGGCAGGTTCCATTATGAGAGGCACATACAATTGTTTACAATTCTTAACCTTGCAGTATAATATATTTTCCACTTAAGCACCTATTTTGCCAGGAGCCATAATCTCAAACTCAATTACCTTAATATACATCTATAGAGTATTAGTGGACAGTGCTTGCTTGCGTGGAACAACAACTTGCAGCAGGTCATGAATAAGTACAAATAATGAACATCAATGCCCTTGAAAAAATGCATTTTTACAACTATTTGAATAGATGTCACAGTTGAAACTGACGGTAATTTTGAAGTTGATTTGATTAATCATGTCGTTTTATATTTCTTTTCTTTATTTTTATACTGTAATCTTCTCTATAGCCACAATGGTCACTGTTTTGCATATTTTATATTTGTATTTCAACACTTATTTTCTTAATTCAAGTAAGCTTGTAGCTGCAGATCACAGCTTGTGAGCAGATCACACTACTAAATTTTACACAGTGGTTTTACTGCGGCAATCAGTACTATCAGTGACACATATAATTTATAATGACGTGATGCAAAACTGTTAATATCTGATGTTTCTCTGAGAGAGACATTAATATTTTGGATTGAAACACTATCACAATATCATGATTATAATCATGTTTTAAGTAGACAAACCAAATCTAATCTTAATATTATATTATAAAGTACATTACTCATGTATCACCTGATGAGGATTTTATTATATTCTTGGGCTTAATGAGCTATTTAGTAATTAATGGAAAATAACAATGATTTTAAATGTCAGTCTTGCCATGGAACTGTTAAGAATTTTATTAGCCACGCAAATCAGAAATCATACAATCAGATATCATAGTTGGTGCATTTGAATGCATCATGTAAAAGAATCAAATTACCGTGTATTCATGTTTTATTTTGAAATCAAAGACAACTCATAATTATGGTAAATTATTGGTAAAGATAAATTGGACTTTAGTTAATCTTCACTCAGTCTGTTTTACCCATGAGAAGAATGTAATTAAATCACTCATTGACTGTTTTGATTTTCCTAGAAGGCAGCTTTGTTCCTCAGCCTATTACAGTTTTAGATGTTGAGCTTGAGTAAAAGTACTCTTTATGGGATTGTTTAGCACGTATGCAGTTGTGGGACATATTTCCAAAGTAAGGAACAGCATCGATGTTTCTTTTTTAAAAGAGGGCATGAATGGCCTAATTTTCTTTGCTGGCCTCTGGATTTGCTCATACTTTGTTCTCATCCCAAGGAAACAGCATTAAGATTTACACCAGATGCCTGCCTCATTCTAGTTCCTGTATAATTTACCAATTGAGAGTTAATTAGGCACTATGCAATTGAGAAGTTTGTGATTTTGACAATTTCTTCAAAGTCTTCCAGGAATTTCACCTTGACCAGTTGTAGTTAACCCTAGAACAATGTTTAGAGTGTCATTCTCCTACACTGTAAAGGGGAGATAGACCAGCGCCTCCTTCGCTCAGATGCCGGTGTTGTGAGAATCTTAAAAAAATGTATATTTTCCACAATGAAGAGATATCATCTTCTACTACCAATTCTGCCAAGCTATTAGTACGTGATACAATTTCTAACCCCAGTCAAGTTCATGTATTTATAAATTCATTGAATCATATTCCTCACTAGATCTATCTCCATTGATTTTCAAACCTATTTGTCCCAGTTCCTTATATTTTCCTTGCCAATTTTTCTTGTCAAGAAATGAACTCCTCCTAGCCATCAAAGAAAAACTGTGTGTTGTCTGTGTTCATAGTTTGAAGTGATGCTTCTTTTGAAAACTGAGCCCTTAAGGTCTGTCCTCAGTTAATATTGGCTACTCCACCTTCTAATTTCTCAGCTTTGCTCATAATACAATGGGGAAAATGGCTTCTGTGGCACCAATAACAAGTACAGTGCTTTGGATACTGTTGGAGGGAGGGTGAGAATGACTTACTGAGGGAAGCCGTATCAACTGGGTCTCTGGCACTGAGTCTGGCTCCGTGCCTCAGAAGTGAAGGGAGGAGAAGAGCGGTGCAGTAGTGATGGGGCAATCCATAGTTAGAGGAACAGACAGGAGATTTTTGTGGATGTGAAAGAGACACCCAGATGATATGTTGCCTTCCAGGTGCCAAGGTCAGGGGAGTCTTGCATTCCAAAACAAGAGGGTGAACAGCCAGACAGAAGTGGTACCAATGACATGGGTAGGAAAGGAGAGGAAATCCTAAAGAGAGAATAGAGGGAGTTAGGTCAAAAACTGAAAAGCAGGACCTCAGGTTTAGTAATCTCTGGATTGCTGCCTGTGCCAGGTTCCAGTGAGAGTAAGAATAGAATAATTTGGAAATTAATGGATTGCTGTGGAATAGGTGCAGGAGGTGGGGTTTCAGATCATTGAGATATCTTCTGGAGAAGGTTTGAATTGTACAAAAAGCATGGGTTACACCTGAACTCAAGAGGGACCGATATCACTGCAGGCAGGTTTGCTAGTGCTGTTGGGGAAGGTTTAAACTAATTTGGCAGGGTATGGGAATGGGAGTGTTAGAGAGCCAAGAGTGGATATCAGACCACAGGGCTGTGACACTGGAGAGGTGCTAATGAGGGACAAAGAAAAATGGTGGATGAACTTAATAAGTATCTTGCATCAGTCTTCACTGTGGAAGACACCAGCAGTATGCCAGAAAATTGAGGGTGTCGCAGGGTAGAAGTGAATGTAGTTACTATCACTAAGGAGAAGGTGCTTGGGAAGCTGAAAGGCTTGAAGATAAATAAGTCACCTGAACCAAATGGACTACACTTAAAAGGGCTGGCTGAAGAGATTACGGAAGCAGTAGTGATCAGAATCAGAATCAGGTTTAATATCACTGGCCTATGTCATGAAAATTGTTAACTTTGCGGCTGCAGTATATTGCAATACATGATAAATATAGAAAAAAACTGAATTATAGTCATTATAAATATGTATATTAAATAGTTAAATTAAAATAGTAGTGCAAAAACAGAAATAAAAACTAGGTATTGAGGTAGTGTTCATGGGTTCAATGTCCATTTAGCAATTGGATGGCAGAGGGGAAGAAGCTGTTCCTGAATCACTGAGTGTGTGCCTTCAGGCTCCTGTACCTCCTTCCTGATGATAACAATGAGAAGACGGCATGTCCTGGGTGGCTGGGGTCCTTAATGATGGATATTGCCTTCCTGGGGCACTGCTCCGTGAAGATGTCTTGAAGACTGTGGAGCTAGTACCCATGATGGAGCTGACTTATTTTACAACTTTCTGCAACTTATTTTGATCCTGTGCAGTAGCCACCTCCATGCCAGACAGTGATGCAGCCAGTCAGAATGCTTTCCACGGTGCATAGAACATAGAACATAGAATAGTGCAGCACATTACAGGCCCTTCGGCCCACAATGTTGTGCCGACCCTCAAACCCTGCCTCCCCTATAACCGCCCACCTTAAATTCCTCCATATACCTGTCTAGTAGTCTCTTAAATTTCACTAGTGTATCTGCCTCCACCACTGACTCAGGCAGTGCATTCCACGCACCAACCACTCTCTGAGTAAAAAACCTTCCTCTATTATCCCCCTTGAACTTCCCACCCCTTACCTTAAAGCCATGTCCTCTTGTATTGAGCAGTGGTGCCCTGGGGAAGAGGCGCTGGCTGTCCACTCTGTCTACTTCCCTTAATATCTTGTACACCTCTATCATGTCTCCTCTCATCCTCCTTCTCTTCAAAGAGTAAAGCCCTAGCTCCCTTAATCTCTGATCATAATGCATACTCTCTAAACTAGGCAACATCCTGGTAAATCTCCTCTGTACCCTTTCCAATGCTTCCACATCCTTCCTATAGTGAGGCAACCAGAACTGGACACAGTACTCCAAGTGTGGCCTAACCAGAGTTTTATAGAGCTGCATTATTACCTCGCGATTCTTAAACTCTATCCCTCGACTTATAAAAGCTAACACCCCATAAGCTTTCTTAAATACCCTATCTACCTGTGAGGCAACTTTCAGGGATCTGTGGACATGTACCCCCAGATCCCTCTGCTCCTCCACACTACCAAGTATCCTGCCATTTACTTTGTACTCTGCCTTGGAGTTCGTCCTTCCAAAGTGTACCACCTCACACTTCTCCGGGTTGAACCCCATCTGCCACTTCTCAGCCCATTTCTGCATCCTATCGATGTCTCTCTGCAATCTTTAACAATCTTGTACACTATCCACAACACCACCAACCATTGCGTCATCTGCAAACTTGCCCACCCACCTTCTAACCCCACATCTAGGTCATTAATAAAAATCACGAAAGGTAGAGGTCTCAGAACCAATCCTTGTGGGACACCAGTAGTCACAACCCTCCAGTCCAAATGTACTCCCTCCACCATGACCCTCTGCTTTCTGCAGGCACGCCAATTCTGAATCCACCTGGCCAAACTTCCCTGGATCCCATGCCTTCTGACTTTCTGAATAAGCCTGCCGTGTGGAATCTTGTCAAATGCCTTACTAAAATCCATATAGATCACATCCACTGCACTACCCTCATCTATATGCCTGGTCACCTCCTCAAAGAATTCTATCAGGCTTGTTAGACACGATCTGCCCTTCACAAAGCCATGCTGACTGTCCCTGATCAGACCATGATTCTTTAATTGCCCACAGATCCTACCTCTAAAAATCATTTCCAACAGCTTTCCCACCAGAGACGTAAGGCTCACTGGTCTATAATTACCCCGACTATCCCTACTACCTTTTTTGAACAAGGGGACAACATTCGCCTCCCTCCAATCCTCTGGTACCATTCCCGTGGACAACGAGGACATAAAGATCCTAGCCAGAGGCTCAGCAATCTCTTCTCTCGCCTCGTGGAGCAGCCTGGGGAATATTCCGTCAGGTCCCGCGGACTTATCTGTCTTAATGTATTTTAACAACTCCAAAACCTCCTCTCCCTTAATATCAACATGCTCTAGAAAATCAACCTCACTCATATTGTCCTCACTGTCATCAAGTTCCCTCTAATTGGTGAATACCGAATAGAAGTATTCATTGAGGACCTTGCTCACTTCCACAGCCTCCAGGCACATCTTCCCACCTTTATCTCTAATCAGTCCTACCTTCACTCCTGTCATCCTTTTGTTGTTCACATAATTGAAGAATGCCTTGGGGTTTTCCTTTACCCTACTCGCCAAGGCCTTCTCATGCCCCTTTCTTGCTCTCCTCAGCCCCTTCTTAAGCTCCTTTCTTGCTACCCTATATTCCTCAATAGACCCATCTGATCCTTGCTTCCTAAAGCTCACGTATGCTGCTTTCTTCCACCTGACTAGGTTTTCCACCTCACTTGTCACCCATGGTTCCTTCACCCTACCATTCTTTATCTTCCTCACCAGGACAAATTTATCCCTAACATCCTGCAAGAGATCCCTAAACGTCGACCACATGTCCATAGTACATTTCCCTGCAAAAACATCATCCCAATTCACACCTGCAAGTTCTAGCCTTATAGCCTTATAATTTGCCCTTCCCCAATTAAAATGTTCCTGTCCTCTCTGATTCTATCCTTTTCCATGATAATGCTAAAGGCCAGGGAGCGGTGGTCACTGTCCCCCAGATGCTCACCCACTGAGAGATCTGTGACCTGACCCGGTTCGTTACGTGATACTAGATCTCGTATGGCATTCCCCCTAGTTGGCCTGTCAACATACTTTTTCTTTTTCAATCTTTTAATTAATTTTCAAATTCATAAACATAACATAACATAACAACAATACTAGTACAAAGAGATTGGGATTATATTATTGGTAATTAGCATATGCAAATATAAACTACAGATAATACAAGTATACTGAGCCTCCCAAACTCTTAATGTAATTAAACATGATAAAAAGAAAAATGAAAAAATGTCCAGAAAGGCCTGTCAACATATTGTGTCAGGAATCCGTCCTGGACACACTGAACAAACCCTGCCCCATCGAAACCATTGGAACTAATCAGGTGCCAATCAATATTAGGGAAGTTAAAGTCACCCATGATAACAACCCTGTTATTTTTGCACCTTTCCAAAATCTGCCTCCCAATCTGCTCCTCGGTATCTCTGCTGCTACCAGGGGGCTTATAGAATACCCCCAATAGAGTAACTGTTCCCTTCCTGTTCCTGACTTCCACCCATACTGACTTAAAAGAGGATCCTGCTACATTACCCACCCTTTCTGTAGCTGTAATAGTATTCCTGACCAGTAATGCCACCCCTCCTCCCATCCCTTTTAAAGTACTGAAATCCAGCAATATTGAGAACCCATTCCTGCCCTGGTGCCAGCTAAGTCTCTGTAATGGCCCTACATCATAATTCCATGTATGTATCCAAGCTCTCAGTTCCTCACCTTTGTTCCTGATGCTTCTTGCATTGAAGTACACGCACTTTAACCCTTCTACCTTACTACCTTTATACCCTTTATTCTGCTTCTCTTTCCTCAAAGCCTCTTTATATGTTAGATCTGGCTTTACTCCATGCACTATACTTGCAGTTCTCACATGACCTTTATCCTCCTCCACCTCACTATCTGCTCTAACACTCTGGTTCCCCTCCCCCTGCAAATCTAGTTTAAACCCGCCAGAGCAACACTAACAAACCTTCCCGCAAGGATGTTAGTCCCCCTCCAATTCAGGTGCAACCCGTCCCGTTAGAACTGGTCCCACCTTCCCTGGAACAAGACCCAATTGCCTAGAAACATGAAGCCCTCCCTCCTGAACCAACTCCTTAGCCACGTATTTAGCTGCATTATCTTCCTATTTCTAGCCTCACTAGCACGTGGCATGGGTAGCAATCCTGAGACTGTACCCTGGAGGTCCTGTCCTTCAACTTTGTACCTAACTCCCTAAACTCTCTTTGCAGGACCTCCTCCTACTTCCTATCCATGTCATTGGTCCCTACATGGACCACGATATCTGGCTCCTCACCCTCCCTCTTGAGAATACTGAGAACTCGATCCGAGATATCGCGGACCCTGGCACCAGGGAGGCAACAGACCATCTGGGATTCCCCATCTCTCCCACAGAACCTCTTATCTGTCCCCCTAACTATCGAATCCCCTATCACTACTGCTCTCCTCTTTTCCCTCCTTCCCTTCTGAGCTGAGGGTCCAGTCTCGGTGCCAGAGATGCAACCATTGCAACTTGTTCCTGGTAGCTCGTCCCCACCAACAGTATCCAAAATGGTATACTTATTATTGACGGGAACGGCCACATCTGTAGAAGTTTTTGAGTGCTTTACGTGACAAATCAAATTTCCTCAAACCCTTAATGAAATATAGCTGCTGTCTTAACTTTTTTATAGCTGCATCGATGTTGGGTCCAGGTTAGGTCCTCAGAGATATTGACACCCAGAAACTTCAGACTGCTCACTCTCTACATTTTTGATCCCTCTGTGCAGACTGATGTGTTGTCCCTTATCTTACCCTTCCTGAAGTCCCCAGTCAGCTCTTTGGCCTTGCTGACGTTGAGTGCAAGGTTGTTGCTGTGACACCACTCAACTAACTGGTGTACCTCATTCCTGTACACCCTCTCGTTAACATATGAGATTCTGCCAACAAGCGCTGTACCATCAGCAAACTTATAGATGGCATCTGAGCTGTGCCTAGCCACAGAGCTATGGGTGTAGAGAGAATAGTGCAGTGGGCTAAGCACACATCCCTGTGGTATGCCTGTGTTGATTGTCAGCGTGGTGGAGATGTTATTTCCAATCTGCACAGATTGTGGTCTTCCAGTTAGGAAGTCGAGTATCCACTTGCAGAGGGAGGTACAGAGGCCCAGATTCTGTAACTTTTCAATCACAACTGCAGGAATAATGGTGATAAAGGATGAGCTATAGTCAATAAACAGCATCCTGACATAGGTATTTGTATTGTCTCTGCGATCCAAAGCCGCATGGAGAGCCATTGAGATTGTGTCTGGCATAAACCTATTGCGGTGATAGGAAAATTACAATGGGCCCAGGTTCTTGCTGTGACAGGAGCTGAGTTTAGCCATAACTAACCTCCCAAAGCATTTCATCAACATAAATGTGAGTGCTACTGGACAATTATCATTAAGGCAGCTCACACTGCTCTTCTTGGGCACTGGTATAAAGGTTGCCCTTTTGAAGCAGGTAGGAACTTATGACTAGCAGTGAGAGATTGAAAATGTCTTTGAATCTTTCAAGAATCACTAGATTCTGGAATGGTTCCAGAGGACTGGGAAATTGTAAATGTTACTCCACTCTTTAAGAAGGGAGGAACGCAAAAGAGAGGCAGTTACAGGCCAGTTAGCCTGACTTCAGTGGCTGGGAAGGTCTTGCAGTTCATTATTAAGGATGGGGTTTCAGGGTACTTGGAGGCACATGATAAAATATGCCTAAGTCAGCATGATTTCCTTAAGGTGAAATCTTGCCTAACAAATCTGTTGGAATTCTTTGAGGAAATAACAGGCAGGATAGGCAAAAGAGAGTCAGCGGATGTTAGTTACTTAGGTTTTCAGAAAGGCCTTTAACAAGGTGATACACGTTACAGGAAAGATACTCGTATTGATAAAAGATTAGCAGACTGCAGGAAGCAAAGAGTGTGAATAAAAGGGGCCTTTACTGGTTGGCTGTGGTGACTAGAGGTGTTCGGCAGGGATTTGTGTTAGGACAATTTTTTTCATGTTATATGGCAATGATTTGGATGATGGAATTAATGGCTCTGTGGCCAAGATTGCAGACAATATGAGGATAGCTGGAGGTCATGCTGACGAAGCAGGAGTCTGCAGAAGGACTTAGGCTTACTATGAATATGGCAAAGAACTGGCAGATGGAATATATTGTAGGAAGGTGCATGATCATGCATTTTGGTAGAAGGAATAAAGACATAGACTATTTGCTAAATGGGGAGAACATAAGGAAATTAGGCAAAGGGACTTGGGAGTCCTCGTGCAGGATTCCCTAAAGGTTAGCTTGCAGGCTGATTCCTTGGTATGGAAGGCAAATGCTAGCATTCATTTTGAAAGGACTGGAATATAAAAGCAAGGATGTAATACTTCCCTCTTCCACGTCTCCTCCATTTCCCAAACAGCCACACTCACCCCATCTTCCCTCTATTTTAATACTGATAGAGTTCCTCTTGTCTTTACCAACCATCACATGAGCCTCTGCATCCAACTCATTATTCTCCACAGCTTCCACCATCTCCAAACAAATCTGACCTCAAACCACATCTTTACCTCAACTCCTCTCTCCACTTTCCACAGGGATCGCTCTCTCCATGATTCCCTCGTCCATTTGTCCCTCCCAACTAATCTCCCTTTCAGCACTTATCACTGCACATGGCCAAAGTGCAACACCTGTCCATTCATGTTCTCCCTCACCATCATTTAGGGCTCTTAGCAGTCCTTCTAGGTGAGGCAAATCTGCTGAGGTTATTTATTGTGTCCTGTGTTCCTGATGCAGCCTCCTCTACATTGGTGAGAGCTGTCATAAATTGGGGGACTGCTGCATCGAGCACCTCAATTCCATCCACCAGAAGTGGAACTTCCCGGTGGCTAAGATTTTAATCCCCATTCCAGTTCTGACATGTGGGTCCATGGCCTCCTCTTGTACTATGATGTGGCCACTCTCAGGTTGGCAGAGCAACACCTTATATTCCATCATGGTAGTGTCCAACCTGATGGCATGAATATTGATTTCTCCATCTCTCTCCCTCCCCTCTTCTTCTTTTCTCCACTCTGACCTCTTACTTCTTCTCACCTGTCTATCACATCGCCCTCCCCCCAGTTCCTTCCTCCTGCCCTTTCTCCTATGGTCCACTCTCCCTCTCCTATCAGATTCCTTTCTCTCCAGTCCTTTACCTTTCCTATCCACCTTGCTTTGCCCATCACCTTCTAGCTATCCTCCTTCACCTCCACTCATCTTTTTTATTCCGGCATCTTCCCCCTTCCTTTCCAGTCCTAAAGAAGGGTCTTGGCCTGAAACATTTTTCTGTTTATTCATTTCCATGGATGCTACCTGACCTGCTGAGTTCCTCCAGCATTTTGTGTGTGTTTCTTTTATGAGACATTGGTCAGACTGCACCTCAAATTTCAAAGAAAATTTATTGACAAAGTGCATATATGTCACCTTATACAACCCCGAGATTTATTTTCTTGTGGGCATACTCAATAAACCTATAGAATAATAACCAGAATGTTTTTAAGAAAAGACTACCCAGTAGGGGTGTTCAGCCAGCATGCAGAAGACAAAAAACTGTGCAAATGCAAAAGAAGAAATAAGAATAAATAAATGACCATAAATATTAAGAACATTGGATGAAGAATTCTTGAAAGTGAGTCCATTGGTTGTGGGAACATTTCAATGATGGGGTAAGTAAAGTTGAGTAAAGTTATCTCCTTTGGTTCAAGTGCCTTATGGTTGAGGAGAAGTAACTATTCCTGAACTTAGTGGTGCGAGTCCTGAGGCTCCTGTACCAGCTTCTTGATGGTGCAGTGAAAAGAGTGAATGTCCTGTGTGGTGGAGGTCCCTGATGATGGAGGCTGCTTTCCTACCACAGCGTTTCATGTAGATGTGCTCAGTGGATGGGAGGGCTTTATCAGTAATGGACTGGGCCATATCCACTAATTTTGTAGGATTTTCCGTTCAAGGGCATTGGTGTTTCCATACCAAGCTGTGATACAGCCAGTCAATATACTCACCACTACACATTTATAGAAGTTTGTCAAATTTTTAGATGTTATGCTGAATCTTTGCCAATTCCAAAGGAAGTAGAGGCACTTCCTTGTAATTGCTGAAGCTGGGACAGGTCATCCGAAATAATAACACTTAAGAATTTAGGAGTACTGTGAGCAGTTTTGAATCCCTTATCTGAGAAAATTTGTGCTGGCATTGGAGAGGATGCTGAGGAGTTTCACACAGTATTTCTGTTTTTTCATGCTTTTTAAAAATCAATTCAATATACATATACTGTAATTGATTTACTTATTTATTATTATTTTCTAAATGTTATTAATTATTATTATTATTTCTCTGCTAGGTTATGTATTGCATTGAACTGCTGCTGCTGCTGCTGCTAGGTTAACAAATTTCACGTCTCATGCTGGTGATAATAAACCCGATTCTGATTCTGATTCTGAATGATTCTGGGAATGAAAGGATTAACATATGAGGAGCATCTCATACAGCCCTAGGTCTGTACTCCCTGGAGTTTAGAAGAATGAGGAGAGATCTCATTGGAATCTATCGAATATTGAAAGGCTTTCATAGAGTGGATGTGGAAAGGATGTTTCCTATAATGTGGGAGTCTAGGTCCAGAGGATGCAGCTTGAATAGAGGAATGTCCATTTAGAACAAGGATGTAGAGGAATTTCTTTAGCCAGAGAGTGGTGAATCTGTGAAAATCATTCCACACATGGTTCTGAATCCCAGGTCATTGGATATACTCAAAAAGAAGGTTGACAGGTTCTTGACTTGTAAGGGCGTCTAAGGTTCTGGGGAGAAGGCAGATGAATAGAGTTGAGAGGGATAATAAATCAACCATGATTGAATGATGGAGCAGATTCAATGGGCCAAATGGCCTAATTCTGCTCCTATGTCATATGGTTTTGTGTCCAAATGTGAATTCCTGGACACTCAAGTACAAAGGATACTGTGCTAGAAATAGTGAGAAGGAGATGGCTGCTCATCTGAATAACTGGCCTTTGTCACCTCTTGGCTCCATTTATTTAAAAAAAAACATACTTAATTATTTCAACACCAGCACAATCAGATGTAGTTTTTAAACCTGTTCGTGAAGTTACCTCTGCTATACCATGAGACTGAAATAACCCAAGTTTCCCATTACCTGGTCCTGACATATCACCTCTTCTTTCCCATCTATCACTGTTTGTCATTTGTATGTTCCAAAGCTTCCTTTTTATCTGGAGCTAACATTGGCAGATTTATGTTCTCTTTTCAGTCAGTTCATTTGTGCTGCTAAAACGCAAGTTTATAATTTGCAGTTACGTGGAGGTATATTTAAAATGATCACTTTTGAGCTGAGCATGGTGCAACAGCAATATGAATTCTAATATATAGTGAATCAGATGCATTATTGAAAACTGAGTCATATCTTCATTACTCCTGCAGGAATTGCTTGACAAGCAGTGCTTGGTTTATCTTGGTCAGTTATAAAATATAACGATCTTTTGCTGCATTATGTAACTGTTATTGATGTGGTGAACACTGCTTCCTCCAAGTTATTCTGTTGGTTTCTGCAAAAGACTGTACAATCTTGTAATGTCCTCAATGCTCCAAATTAAGTTGGTTTTCTATTGGCAGAAAATGAACATCACACTGCTTTGCTCAGTTTACTATAGTTCCTCAAACATCTCTAAATTGGACAAAAATTCCAGGACCAAACAAAACTGGGTTCATTTGTAGGGAAATTGCTGGAACCAGTTGGAGTCAGTGCTTCAGAGTACATGGATAAGAAGTGGGGAAAAAAAAGAAAAAAAATAAGCAATGGGTGCTTTCAGAATCAACGTTTTTGATCTGCATGAGTTAGGAGATGGTGTGAACCGGAAAAGACAAATTAATTCTCAGTGAAAAGGACACATATGACATAGATGGGCAGTTATTTTGTTCTCAGAGTCCACAGGAATCACAGTTTCCTAATTTTCTCCCTTCGCTACCATTATCCCCATGAGTCATCTCAATAATTGTATTAATATCTGATTTAACTCCTTTGTCTTTACATCACACTCTTTTTTGAATTCCTCCTTAAAACTTAAGTCTTCAGCCAATGTGCTATCACAAATCCAAATTTCTCCTTTATTGTGTTAGTTTTTTTTTAGCATGTGCTTTATTGCAGCTTGTGAAGAGCATTTTGGGACCTTCCTCTAAGTTAAATGTACTATATAAACACACAATAACACTCTATTGGCAAATGCCACACGATTTCTGCTTGACCCCTTCATCTGTAAAATCCATAACCACAGATCAACCAACCATCTGATTAAATTGTTCCAAGTCGGGCTAACTGCCATGTTTTATTGTTACATAAAAAGCAGGCATTATGGCCGTTTCCTAGGTAAAAGTCATTCATTGCTGGATGACATAATTAGCATCTCACTCTAAAGGCACTTGGATAGAATAAAATACATTCCTGTTCTTAAAATTGACTGGGTTGTCACATGGGGCTCTGAGTTGCAATTTGTTCTGCCAATTGCTTCCTGCACCTGTGGGAACCCTACTAGTACACAGAACTGAATAGTTCACTCTTTTTTGTCTATTTCCATTGGGAAATATATGCATTTTGCAGCTTTCCATAATGCACATCAGTGATTATCTTGATACAGCAAGCTGAATGCTCTAGCAAAGATCATCTACTGCTGTTTAGAATGACTGAGATTCAAAGAAATTCAAAGCAGTAATGACCTTGAATGCTACAGCTAGCAGCATTCCCCTGGTGGAAATGCAGCCACAGATCTTTGGTTGACAAATTTCTTTGAGAATCTCTTGGGAAAGAAGGGCTGCCTTGTGAGACACAAATGATCGAAGCAGACTTCCTTGTTGTACAGTTTCTAGTGAATTGATCATAATATACTGCAAGGACTTAGAATCCATTGCTTTCATCTACTCATTCCTCTTCTGCTGATAGCTTGATAATGGATTTCCAGTGGCAGCCATGCCATTGTGCAAAGTAATCGTTTCAGCAGAGATGAGCAAAGCAGCAGATCATTGACTAAAGCTCCAAAGTACTGAATGGATTGTTTTGTGGACAACACAGCATCAAACTTCAGTAAAAGGGCCCAAAATGTTTCAATAAATTCCAACACCAAAACCATAATGGCAATTATTCTTCGGCAGCAGGTACACATGGAATTTGGATGAAGTAGACAGGGAATGTTAACCACGTGGCTTTGATGAAGTAGCTGGGTTTCTTGTGTGATTAAAGCAATTTTGGAAAGATACTTGCAGTGCAGATTTATTCTTCTGGTGGATTTTCCTTTTGCTTTTGATATTCTTTGTTCTTTATTTTTCATCCTAATGAATCCACGCCTACAAGGAGCGGAATTAGTTGTTGGCTCGTTATGGTTTCTAAGTTACATAGATTCAGTTGAAACTCATAAATTGAATAATTTTACTTGCAAGCAAGTTCAAAATTGTGAAACATCTTTTTAGCAAATTTCTCAGATAATTAAAAGAAAAAGAAGCTCAAAGAATTCTTTGTTCTTTTCTAAATGCCTGAACTCGCTTTATTGACTTTTGGAACAAATACTTGCTAATCATTTTCACTAAGTACAACAATGAACTAATTTTGTCCAAATTATTTCAGAGTAGTTCCAATTTCCTGCTGGTGCTTTGGTAGAAGATTAGTGGAAAGTGGAAAGCCTGGAGAAGCAAATTTATGTAGGCAAACAGTAGATCATTTGTGCAAAGTACCCTGAAATTTTACAGTTTGGCTTTTCATTAAAAAGGCCTGAGAGTAAGAACTGAAAGCAATGTTATGCGTTTATTGCAT
This sequence comes from Mobula hypostoma, assembly GCF_963921235.1. Taxonomy (NCBI): domain Eukaryota; kingdom Metazoa; phylum Chordata; class Chondrichthyes; order Myliobatiformes; family Myliobatidae; genus Mobula; species Mobula hypostoma. Next base: position 62,797,933 of record NC_086102.1, on the reverse strand, counting down.
GTGCGTATGATGCTTATTATAAACTTATTAAAGTAAGGATTTATTAAATGTGGCATTGGCAAATATTCCAAGAGTCTGCTAAGGTCAATACATTATTGTCACCAAACAATTGATACTAGAGCACACAATCATCACAGCAATATTTGATTCTGCGCTTCCCACTCCCTGGAGAACAAATTGATAGTAAATATTAAAAATTTAAATTATAAATCATAACTAGAAAATAGAAAAGGGAAAGTAAGGTAGTGCAAAAAAACCGAGAGGCAGGTCCGGATATTTGGAGGATACGGCCCAGATCCGGGTCAGGATCCGTTCAGCAGTCTTATCACAGTTGGAAAGAAGCTGTTCCCAAATCTGGCTGTACAAGTCTTCAAGCTCCTGAGCCTTCTCCCGGAGGGAAGAGGGATGAAAAGTGTGTTGGCTGGGTGGGTCGTGTCCTTGATTATCCTGGCAGTACTGCTCCGATAGAGTGCAGTGTAAAGTGAGTCCAAGGACGGAAGATTGGTTTGTGTGATGTGCTGGGCAGTGTTCACGATCTTCTGCAGCTTCTTCCGGTCTTGGACAGGACAACTTCCATACCAGGTTGTGATGCACCCTAGAAGAATGCTTTCTACAGTGGATCTATAAAAATTAGTGAGGGTTTTAGAGGATAGGCCAAATTTCTTTAGCTTTCTCAGGAAGTAAAGGTGCTGGTGGGCCTTCTTGGCAGTGGACTTTGCTTGGTTGGACCAAGTCAGGTCATTTGTGATATTGACCCCGAGGAACTTAAAAGCTTTTGACCTGTTCCACTTGTGCACCGCCAATGTAAATGGTCCGCTATTCCTTCTGAAGTCAATAACCAATTCCTTTGTCTTGCTGACATTGAGGGATAGGTTATTGTCTTTGCACCATGCCACCAGGTTCTTAATTTCCTCTCTGTACGCAAACTCATCATTACCCGAGATACGGCCTACAATTGTGGTGTCATCAGCAAACTTATATATATATATAATATTACCTAATATCATATGCTTTTATGGCAAAACATGATCTGAAGAGGGCTCCATAGTACTAAATTCCATTATACATAATTGGAGTTCAAACAAAGTTGTCCAATAGCTACTCTTGCATTACTTCATGCTTTAGATCATTTTAAAAAGAAGGTATAATTATTTCCAGAACAACACAAAAGAAAACTTTTCTTATTTTCCAATGCAAAGATTGAATTTAATTCCTGCAATCTTGTTCCCAACCATCCAAATTTAATTCAAGGAATCATGAGTGACAAAAGCAACTGATAAAATTATTCACCCAAAGTGGATTATAGTTTTGTGTAATCACAGAAGTTTCTAAATTGAATTCAGTCTGATCATATTTAGAAATTTATTTCTGCGTTAATGCCATGTTTTTCTCTCCTGTCATTTTAACAAGCAAGAAAATGGTCCAGATCTGAACATCAAGATAAATAAGTAACTTCAGATTTTCTTGGAATCATTAATCTCTTAACTGAATATTGTTTCCTTCACAAGTGGTATTTCAAAATAAAGGGAAAGCACTGCGAATGTTGGAAATCTGAAATAAGAACAGAAAATGCTGCCAATAGACAACAGGCCAAGTAGCATCTGTAGAAAGAAACAGGGATAATGCATGTTGCAAAAGAGCTGGAAAAGTAGACACGTTCTAAAGTGCAGAAAAGATTTCAGAAAGAGAGAAGTCTGTGTTAAAGTAGATCGCAAAAGGGATTACTTGGCAGAAAAATCTAGATTTCCAGCATCAAACTTTATTTCAGCTTTAACATCCATTATCATCATTCTGTGTGATTGACTTTGTCATTTAATATCACTTGCATTCCAGAACAACAACATTGACTTCATCTTCAGCTGCTTGCATTATTGTCATCTTCTTTCCTGTCTTTATTGCCCCATATTGACCCAAGCCTGCCTGATGCACAATGTTATACAGAACATAATACTCTGTCCCAGTTAGATAGCTCTGGGTCTGTGAAATGCTCTTTCAATTTGCCACCAGTTTGCTGCTTTGAGGGCGTCACAAAATTAAAGCAGCAGGACAGCAGTCCAGAAGTCTGGGGGAAAAAAAACATCTTTTAATGCAGACCAGCTACTCATTGATGAAACAGAAACACAGAATGGATACAAGGGGATTATTGTGGGTGTCTTAACTGCTAAAGCAAATTTTCTGCGACGTGTGATGGTGAACAGAGCTGCAACCAGACAACCTATTGAGTGGATGCACTTACCCCTCTGGACACATGAGTCTTTCACTTCTAGCTTTGTCCATTTGTCTACTGCCATCTCTGAAATCCCACAAATGCCTCCAGTGGAGTTCTGGCTGGATCCTCTGACAAAGTTGTTAGACATTAATGATTTTGACTGAAACTAATGAAATATGAACACAGATCTACTTGTTCCAGAGGAATACAATTGTCTATTATCACCACTGTACAGGGGCCTTTGAGATTCCCAGACATTTGTGTTTTGACATATCAATAAAGTTGACCAGTCTGTCCTTGCGATACAACTGAGGATTTCAACACCCTGAAGCTCCCCGCTACCCATTCCCTCCTGCAAACCTGGAAGCCACTGTTCCTGAGACTCTGACCATTGTTCATGTTAGACCTCCTCAAACATTACAGCATGAACAGTGGCTCTTGAAGATGTGGCCCATGAGATCTGCAGAGTATTGTTTCCAAGCTCCAAAGCTGCCAAGTTAATAGACTTAGCCTCAACTGGAGCTAAGTTTACTCTGAAATATTGTATTTCTTTGTTCTACTGAGAATGCCTGCAAGCAAATTAATCCCTGGGTAGTATATAGTGACACGTACAACTTAGATAATAAATTTACTTGAACTTCAAACTTTCAAACTTTATCTCAAAGGCAGTTTCGGGAGTCATCTTCATCTGTGAAATGTTCAGGCCCTTGCTTTGTTTTTTGCAGGCCAGTTTCAGGAATGGCGAAACCCATGCACACAGAATTTAACACCTTTCAAATGGATCTCATTCAAATGTTGAGCTGAATTCTTCTGAACCTAACAACATCTGTAATTCCACTCTTACCTGGACTGATGCAGACAGTGGAACTAAGTAACCTTCCACATTGAGGAGGTATCTGATTGGTGTTGTGAGATCTCAGAGGTGAACAGATCCTTGGCTGTGACCCATTGAGGTTCTGCCCTCAGAATGGCCACAGAGCAGGAAGCAAGATTGCAACAGGAACTTAATTTCAAGTCAGTGCTGGGAGGCTCTAATTTTGATTATCTCTGATATTCAGAGACACACAAAAATTGTTAAATATGATGTTACATAATTAAACAAAGAATATTCAAACAAAGAAAACAAAGTCATTGGAAAAAGGGACAAATCAATAAAATTTTGTTAACATAAATTAATCTAAAGTGCTAAGAATTCCAAGGTGAGGAATTCCAGATGGAGTGGAGTGTGCAGCCCATGATCAACTCTGTTGCTTCTCTCTGAATGAGGTGTTGAGAACGGTTGAAGCTGATGAGGACAAGAACAGAGGATGGGTAGGTGTTCGGCACCACCTGCCTGCATTTGACTGGTCTTCCTCTTGCTAGCTGCTGTCAAAGCAAAGCATAGGAGTCTTGGGAGCCATGTTGGAGCAATTAATTGGCAGGACTGTGGACTCATTTTGGGGACTTTGAGGTTCATGTTGGATGTGTTTCTGGATTCCAGTTACTCTTTCTGTATACTCTGAGCGGTTTGATCCGGTGTTCGATACATACTGGGGTGGAGTGGCTCTGTGGCCGGCAGTGAGATAGAGCCACGGCCCTGAACAGAACTAAACTAAGTGCTACTGGATTCCTGGTTTGAGGTCTGATGTTGTTTGCTCAATTTGTTCTTTATTTGGGTGTGGCCTGTTTGATGTTTTATTGAACGGATTCTATGGTATTTCTTTGTTATGTGGCTGCCTGCAGGAAGACAAATCTCAGAGCTGTATTCTGAATAGATTCTTAGATTATAAATGTACTTTGAATTGTTGAATTTCTGAAAACATAGAATTAAGTCTTTATTTTACCTCTGTGAGCTTTAGTAGCAGGTGGGATGCATGACAGATGGAAACATAGTAGTGATTTGAAAGTGAGGCCTTGGTCTTTTGAACTCCTAAATCCGATTTCTCATCTGAAAATGATAGGAATAAAGGAAACGTGATGGTGATCCTGTCATTCTGAATTTAAAGTGGCAAAAGATGGGGATCTCGATCAATTCACCCCCATATCTGTTTTAATCAGGGAATTCTCCTCCTGTGCCATACTGTGCTATACCACTGCTCGATTCTCAAGACATATCCTTAGGGGAATTTTACTACTCTCCCGCGTGAAGAAATCAAAAGGCCATATTACCTTTGTCAGTACCTCCAATTGAACTGTCTTTTTGTGTGTTTCCCCCTAGCTGTCAGTCTGTGGTTTTATATTGCCATGTGCTCCTGTCCCCGCTCCTGCTCTACCCCGGCCCTTGTATTACCGAGTACTTTGTCTCTCACCTGTTTCTCATTATTACCTGTATTGCTGCCCCCTGTGTCTCATTGTGCTCCACCTATCATCACCCTCTCTGTTTATCGCTCAGTGTATTTCAGTCCTGTGTTTTCACCTGTTTGTTGCCAGATTGTGCCAGTGAATTTTCCTGAGCCTTTCCAGCATTCATATCTGTACTTTGTCTGTTTTCTGGTTTTTGGATTTCTCTGGATGTTTTGATCTCTACCGGAACTTTGACGCTGACTTTGTTTGCACCTCGGGATTTGTTACTTAATTAATATCACTGTGTGCACAGTACTGGCTTTGTGACTGGATCCCTGCTCCAGCAGCCCGACAACCTTATCCAATGATATTTTAACTTTGTCAGTATTAAACCTGGAAGTAGCAACCAACTAACATTGCAAGATTATTTTAGAAAGACTTGAGCGTATCAGCATTCAAAGTGATCAAGTAGAACTAGTATAATATAGGAGGGTAGCCAGGAAGTCAATAAGTTTCTTTTCAGGGCATTTATTTAGGGCGGGAAGTGTGCTCCTCTTGGCTGAAGAAGGAAAAAATGGCACTATCCCCCTTCAGCCAATTCAAAAGCCTGCATCTTCTAAATCTCTCCTGCAAGCACTGTGATCCATTTCCTTAAGTCATCAGTGTGATCATCTCTTGCCCAGTACCTGTAGTAACATCTGCTCCATTTGATGTTATTGCCACTCTTTCAGGCAGGAAGCTGAATTCAATTCATAACTCATGGCCATGCATTTAAAATTGACCAGGTCTGATAATGCTTTTAGCCTACTTCATGCCTTTACATGCAATGATCTACATAGTTTTAAAAAAAACAATTCTTTGGCTTCAGACTGGCTCAAGACTCTCGCTACATCATATTCCCATGGCAATTGATTTTTGATCACTAAAAATAGACTAAATGAGATCTCCTGTTGATGTTTGGCATTTTCCAAAGTAAATAGTGCAACATATATCGAATTCATGGACTAAGTATTCCAACAGACTGCATAACATATTACAAACTATAAGAAGTTGTAATCCCTGAAGTGGATTAGGTATAATGTTACATGATTGAATGCAAAGATAGATTGAAAGGGAGGATCAAATGGGTTGCAACATTCACTGATATCTTCTGACACTGGACTGGAAATCACCATTGGTGGCATAATTGAGTAAACTATGCCTCTTAGACCACTAGTTAAATGAAAAGGTTAATGTCACCTTTATTGCAGAGGGCTGAAGAAGGCCATGAAAGCTTGTGTGTTTGCCATTAGTAATCATCTAGTAACTTCAAAACACTGGGTTAAGTTTTCACCTTCAACCCGGATGCAGTGATTTGTTCAAATGGACTATTCAACTTTTTTAGAAAATGCTCAGTTAGGTCTGTTTGATGGATTCCAGTAGCAGAAGACCTGTGATATGTAAGACATCAACATCTGAACATTTGTTGTCGTGAAACACAATTGTTTAGTGTAGCGCAATTAAATTATTTTATTCAGGTACTGAGGCTAACTCAGATTACCTGGGGATACAAGCAATGTGCTTGAAGATGGAGCTACAAAGATTTAATTTGGGAAATGACCTGCATTACTTAAAAGACTGGAATTATAGTAACTGTGATTTCCTACAATTAAAGCAAATATTGCACAATCTAATAGCATAAGATTAATGAATATTTAAGAATGTACTGTTACGTACCCCGTAACTGGGTTGCCAAACCAGCAGAAATGGATCACTCAGTTGGAGTCTGGAGTACTAGGACTAAGAAAGTTTTATTAAAGAAACAAGCAACACATTAATCGAAAGGATAATAAATGCAACAGTTCAGCGATGATAAACGCACATGTGCACAGAATTAAGATAACAGCATCAATCAAGCTCTATCGTTGTCTAGGGGTAAATGACCAATTTCAAAATGACTCAAAGTTCAGTCCAGTTTAGTAGTTCAGTTCGCAGTAATCGTTGCCATGGCGGTGGACAACGTGGGGGAAGAGAGAGATAGAATAGGAACAACTCATCATTCAGAACGGCTTCACTCACAGACCAGCAAGATGGCTCACAAACAGCTTTTGGGCGGGTCCTTGGTGATGTCACCTGAGGTCACTGACTGTGACCCCTCCTCCAGATGCGGTCGATCCTCTGCAGTGAACCCGGCACCCAGGCAAGGGCGGACACACACCGGGTTCCCGCTGATCGTACCTTTCCACCCTTGTCGTTGTCTGGGACTTCTCACCCACTCGTGAGAAGCGCACCGCTTCCAGGGTCTCGTTACCTCGGGTGGCGTGTGTGTCTGTCTTAGCGAACCTGTGCCTTTTTATCCCCCTGCTGGGGTATCGCCTGTCCATCACTTCAAACAGTTCAGGGTTCAAAGGGGGGAGCCGCTCCAGACAGCTCTTCCTCCCACATCCCTTCATTACACATCTCCAGACGCTGCTCCATTGTTCCTTATCTCTCCTTCCCCTGAGGGCAGGTGGCAGACCAACTGCTGATGCCACTGATGCTAGCCCAGGCCAGCAAACATCTTAATTTTATGTGTATTCTCGTAACAGTACATACACTGGAAATATTTAAATTTGGATGCATAGATTAGAAGAATATTAAAGATGTTTATGTATACTTCTGGGGCAAGAGGGAGAGTGGGGAGGGATAAGGTTCTTTTGAATGATCAGATTGTGCAATAAAATGCCCACACATACTACGCTAACTCAGGAATCAAAGAGAGCAAATCACTAGCACTACTGACAAGGAGTTAGGCTCGAAGTAGGATAGATTTTCATGTGCAGAAACATGTTATTAAAACAATGTGGTGCTATAGTGATGGTTTTGGAACTCTCACTAGCTGATGATGTAAATTCATTCTGAAGTGGCCTGGTAGCACATGAAGAATAACCTTTGAATTTGTGAATGATATTTATTTTTCAAAGTATTTTTCTTTAAAAAGGACTTTATTTCCATACCTTTTTGAAATTCAGTCTAAAACATTCCCCCTTTGCTGGATGTAGAAGAACCTATGACATTTTTGCTCTCCTACACAACACACAAGGCAGTTCAATGCCATTTTGAAGATCTTTCCTCCATTTCTAATTACAATACCATGATAGCACAGGACATAATGGGGGGCAGTGGACTTCTTGAAAAGAACAGTTTCTTGGAATGATTATTTTAGAATACTTCTTCAGGACACTCCAACCAATATTATTCACTTAACACTTTTGATATGGTGCTCTGAGTGAATTGGAAGGGACAAAAAAGTTTGTGAAAGGCCAATAGGTGTTCTGAATTTGCGGAAGACTGAATTCGCTTTTCCATTTGTTGTGTGCATTTTGTGACAAAAATTTTCACAGTGATTTCTCCAAGTAGTTTCAAGGGTTCAATATTTTTGATCTGTCCTCCCATGTACATGTCGTAGATACATTGGCTATAGTAGCTCGTGGCTTAATGAATACAAGTTGCAAAAGAATGGGAGCAATGACAATGGGCATGTGAAATATTATAAGTTGTTGGACTTCAGGAAAAATAAGGAGGTAGGGAATGGGCCTGATATGTGTACTCTATCGGGACTCAGTGATCTCCTGTTTTGTTGTCTCTTATGCACCACTTATCTTGAAGCTGAGAGTCTTTGTTGAGAACTCAGAAATATCAAGGCTACATGCTCTAACACTGAAGTGTTTATTCTACAATGTGTTACAGTTGTTGATGTATAATTTTCACATAACTCAATTCTATAGAAAGGATTGTTTAAGCTTACACTTAGGATTCATGAATAGGAAGTGTTTCAGGTCCAAACTGAAGCCTGCTAATTCAGATTGTTGTAGAATTGTTAAAATTGGTAAATTTCAAGTCTAAAACAATTCATGGCGAATGCTATACCCAACGACTTTTTAAGATAATAATGGTGGTGTAACATTCACTAATTTGATCAAGTATTAATTTCTTATCAAATTGTGAGCAAAACATATGAGTAGCATGGATCTGCAATCCCATGAAACAACCAAATGCAACACAGTCTCCTTTCCCAGCTCAATGCCTTATATATTGTTCCTTCTGTGCAGCCTGCTCTGCTCTTCCACCGGGGGGCTTCCTAAGGAGCAGTATTTCATGCTTATATTTGCTATAGTGGAACAGCATATGTTTGACTTTCGTTCCAGCAATGTTTAATACTAAATCTCTTTAAGTCAAAATTCAATTTCCATTGAAATGCAGCTTGAACGCTTTGCACGAGAATTGTTTCTCTTGCTCACAAACTAATGAGTTCTTAATTACAGGCACATATTACAAAGGCAACTCACTAAATGCAACTAATGCTGATTAATAGTGGAAGCTTTGTGGAGTTCATTATGTGTAACCACTATGCAGACAATGTTATTGTTGTCATCATCTTCAGTTAGAAAGTTTAGATTTGTTGTGTATGTGGCCGGGTTACACAAAAAAACTATAAATAAAAACGCTAGAGACTGGAGCTAAGTTAACAGGGCTTTTTACTTAGGAACCCGAACTGACACATATATACACATCAATACGCGCCTAATAGCGAATGCTCAATAACGTGTTGCTACGACATAAAATAGTCCCATATTATACAGTAGGCTATGTGGTGAACTCCTCCCCTTTTATTAAAAATGTATCATCTGTTTTTTTAAGTTAACAGGGGCACTACGCTAAACAAATAATGTATGTGTACCCTTAATATACAAGCGCCCACCAACTGTTTAGTAATGTAATAATATGAAATTATAACAAAGTAACGTAATAATAATAATAATTATTATAACTGAAGTCTCTGGGGGGCCCTTCTCTGCCTCTCCAGGTAACGTCTGCCCTGCAATGCTTGATTTGGGGAATTAGTCTCCACAGGTACATCAGGTGGGTCCTCAGCACTGATGACAGGCTTATCTGTGGGCGAGGCTGATGTGGTCACAACAGGAGTGTTTGCTTCTAAGTCCAGGGAGTCAGGGCAAGATGTTGTTGTGTTTTCCACCTGAGCAATCAGGATTTGATCCACATGACATGCTTCTATGTCATGGGAGTTGGGGCAAGGTGTTGTTGAGTTTTTCATCTGAGCATCCAGGATTTGATCCACATGACATCTCCAGACATTCTCTCCCACCTGTACTCTATACATCAGTGGCCCATCTATGGCGGAAATTTTACCCAGCTGCCACTTCTCAGTCCGGTAATCCCGTGCAAGGACTGACCGTCGCACATTGAAGTTCCGTGTTGACTTAACATTCAAGTGTTTGAGCTGTCTGTTCTCTACATCATGCCGTACATTTGGTTTGAGAAGATCCATGCGGGACCTCAGGTTCCTGTTCAGAAACATCATCGCTGGAGTCTGGTTAGTGGTTACATGTACTGCATTACGATAGGCAAGGAGGAAGCTGTCTACCTTGTGTTGTAGTGATCGATTGTCACTGTCCCTTGCCTTGAGGGCTTTCTTGAATATTTGTACAAATCTTTCTGCCAAGCCATTTGTGGATGGATGGTAAGGAGCCGATGTAAAGTGTTTGATTCCATTGTTCTTCACAAAACTTTGGAATTCTTCAGAGACAAATTGTCATCCATTTTCTGTGCAGATTTGCTCTGGTATGCCATTCCTGGCGAACATGGTCCTCAGCACTGTAATGGTCTTGTCCGATGTGGCTGTCTTCATTTTGATGACCTCTGGTCATTTGCAATGTGCATCAATGGCTATTAAAAAGATAGAGTCCATGAATGGTCCAGCAAAGTCGATGTGCACTCGCTGCCATGGTGATGAGGGCCACTCCCACAGATGGAAAGGGGCTTGTGGTGGTGTGTTCTGAATCTTTTGACATCCAGAACAGTTCTTGGTCAAGTCCTCAATCTGTTTATCGATTCCTAGCCACCACACACCGGTGCAGGCAAGACTTTTCATCTTCACGGTACCCAGGTGCCCCTCATGCAGTTCCTCCAGCACTCTGGTGCGTAGCTTGGGAGGGATCACAACTCGTGAACCGCACATTAGTGTTCCCTACACACTGACAACTGCTCCTCCCTCGTTGAGAAGGCTGGAAACAGTGTGTTACCCCGTACTGGCCACCCCTTTACTGTGATGTCATACACTTTTGACAATGTAGGGTCATTGCATGTTTCCCTTTCAATAAGGCTGTTTGTTACTGGTAATTGTTCAACTATTGTCGTGTGAAAGATCTCTGCTGAATCCATTTGCATAGTTACCTCAGAAGTGGGTAGTGGTAAACATGACAAACCATATCTACGTTGCCATGTTGCTTGGTCCCCTTGTGTTCAATGTCGTACCTGTGACCTCCTTAGAAAAGAAACCATTGCTGTAGCCTTTGTGCTGTCATCACTGGAATACCTTTTCTTGGGTTGAAGATTGACACAAGAGGCTGATGGTCAGTCAACAGAGTAAACTTTTGGCCATACAGGTAGTGACTGAATTTCTTGACTCCCCACATGAGGCTTAGGGCCACTCTGTCAATCTGTGCGTAGTTGCATTCAGCTGAAGTTAGCGTCCTTGAGGCAAAGGCTATTGGTCTTTTGGAGCCATCTGGAAACTTGTGCGATAACATAGCTCCTATCCCATGGGGCGAGGCATCACAAGCTAGTCGGATAGGTAAGGAGGGATCAAAGTGCGCAAGCACCCCGTCTGAAGTTATGAGTCTTTTAGTTTCCTGAAATGCTTTCTCACAGCTCTCAGTCCACTTCCAATATGTCCCTGTCTGTAATAATGCATATAGTGGGTGTAGGACTGTGGATAGGTTAGGCAAGAACTTGTGGTAATAGTTCACTAGTCCAGGATATGCTCTCAGCTGAGACACATTTTCAGGTGGTGGTGCCATAAGCACCGCTTCTATCTTGTCTTGAGACATGTGTAAGCCATCCTTGTTGATCACATGCCCACAGTATGAAATTTCCTTTTTAAAAAAACTCTCATTTCTGTCGATTAGCTCTGAGTCCATATTCTCGTAACTGGTGAGCACTTGTTTTAGGTTAGAAAGAAGTTCGTCGTCATCTTTGCTGGTGACACTGATGTCATCCAGGTAACACTGAGTCCCTGGAATCTGCTGCAGAACCTGGTCCATTGCCCTTTGCCAGATTGCAGGAGCTGATGCTATCCCAAACGCCAACCTGTTGTACTGGTAAAGTCCTTTGTGTGTATTTATTGTCAGGTATTTCTTGGATGCTTCCTTGGTTTCCATTTGAAGGTAAGCCTGGGTCAAATCAATTTTTGTGGAATGTTCCCCTCCTGACAGGGAAGAAAGATGTCCTCAACATGAGGTAGAGGATACTGCGGAGAACTGAGTTAACAGTCACTTTAAAGTCACCACATATGTGCACCTTGCTTGGTTTTCCTGGTTTTGTGCTGGAGGTTTTCTTCATCACTGGAACAATAGGCGTGGCCCATTCACTCCAATCCACCTTTGACAGGACCCCAGTCTACTCCAGATTTTTCAGCTCTGCCTCTACTGTAGGACGGATTGCATATGGCACTGGCCTGGCTTTGTGAAATTTTGGACATACATTTTCCTCAATCTCAATCTTTGCTTTCATGCCCCGAAGTGTTCCTATTCCTTTCATGAACACTTCCTCAGAGTCAGCAAGTATTTGTGACAGTCTGTCAGATGTAGCCTTGCTGTCCTCCTTTACTGACACAACTAGTGCCTTGATGGTGTGCCAGTCCAACTGGATTTTCCTGAGCCATTCATGTCCCAGCAACGGTGGTCCTCCATTTTTCAGTACATAGAGGTTCAGTTGCTGTGTTTTACCTCCGTGGGTCACCGTCACTTTAATTTTACCTTTGGGACGCACTGTCTTGTGTAGGTCTTTAGGAGTAGTTTAGTTCGTTTCAGAGGTATGTGCGAGAACAGTCATTTGTAGTCGCGTACAGAGATCACTGTTAATGCTGAGCCTGTGTCCAACTCCATTTTCAGTCTCACGCCTGCCACTTGTGGAGTGATTCATATTACTCTTCGATCATCTGTCTCTTCCACACTGTGAAGTGGCAGACAAGACAATTCACTTTCGACTGAGTCATTTTCATCAGAATTGCTTTCTTTCATTTTGTGCACATTGTTGTGTTTTCCTTTCTGGGGTTTCTTGTTTCTCCGTATTTTGCCCTTTTCCTGCTGTTTACTAGCTTTGCATACTCTACCAATGTGGCCCTGTTTGCCATAGTTTCGGCATTCTTTATCTTTAAACCAACAACCATCAGGGTCATGTGACCTGTTCCCACAACAGTAACATTTCTTTCCTTCATTTCTGCACATTGACATTTTATTTGTAGCATAATCCAGAGATTTTTGTTGTATCTGTGAAGTACCTCGTGTGGCTGTTTCTAATGATATTGAGATGTTTAGTGCTTTCTCGAATGTAAGGTCTTTTTCACACAGGAGCTTCTTCTGTGTGGTTTCACAGTGCATGCCACACACTAACCTGTCCCTCAATGTGTCTGATAGACCAGCTCCAAATTGACAATGTTCTGATAATTTGCGCAATTCTGCACAATATTCAGAAATGCTTTCATCTTTGCGCTGATTCCGTTTATGGAATTTAATTCTTTCAGCAATGACCAGCAGTTTGGGGTTTAAATGCTGTTGGAGAGTGTCTGCTATTTGCTTGAAAGTTTTGTCAGCTGGCTTTTCAGGTGTTAACAAGCTCTGTAGCAGGCTGTATGTTTTCGCATCCATTACACTAAGGCTACACCCACACTAGACCGGATAAATTTGTAACCGAAGCTTTTTCTCTTTGTTTTGACCCTCTGTCCACAATGAAATCGCGTTTTCCTCCCCCGAAAGTGGAGCTTTCCTAAAACGCTCTCCAGAGTGTGTAAATCTGAAAACGCTGGTTGGGCGGTGTAGTGTGTACGGGGTAACCGGAGCTTTTTAAAACCGCTGTCATGACCTGCCGGAACAGATGGTGGCGGCATCGCGGCATTTCATTGTTTTCTTGAACACAACCTCCAACACCACAACAACAATGGCAGACAGTTTCATGTGTGTGTTGTTTACTTTATTGTCTACGTGAATAGCTGCTTTTTCCAGCGGAGGTTTTCTTTGTAATCCTTGTTGTATTCCTCATTGTTGAAAACTTTCTTTCGCTGTTGTTGTAGGTACTGTAGTTTTTGACCAATGGAAATAGCACAATGCCGCCACAGAAACGGAAATAGTATACTGTTTCCTCTTCGCTTGTTTTTTGTAGATGTGTCCTGCGCATGCCCAGTAGGAGGAGATTCGCCCAAATACCTGTTTTAATGTGGACGGAGGTATTTTCAAAAATGCCTGGTGTGGACGCCTATCGTTTTTACGCGAAATCAGCATTTTCAAAATTATCCGGTCTAGTGTGGACATAGCCTAGGTAAGATGTTGGCTTTCTTTTCTTTATTAACATTGTTAGCATCACAATATAACTCTATACTTCCAACATAAGTCGCTCAGTCTTCAATGCCACTGTCAAATGCTGTAATGGTTCCAATTAATGCCATCCTTGTTGTGTAAATTTAACTTTGTTATGTGAATTTAGCCCCAGTCCTTTGTTTTCTTTTTGACTCACATGACCTTTGTTTTTGCTAGCGTCACGAGCGTGGTCTGGCTAGATGCGTGTGTCGCTCCTTTTTTTTAAATCTCCTTTCTGAGGCTGGCAGACCCTCATCCCTGGGGTTCAGCACCGGCTGTGGTCTCGCCACGGCTCCGACTGTGTCTTTCAGTCTCCCGCCATTCCCGACTCTGGCTGAACTCCCACTCCTTTTCAGACTCACGGCCTCACCCTGCCTCTTCTGAGTGCCGTTATCAATTAAAACACGGTGTTCTGATACGATGCAGGTTCATTAACCTCATCGCCAATTTGTTGTGTATGTGACCGGGTTACACAACAAAACTATAAATAAGAATGCTAGAGTCTAGAGCTAAGTTAACAGGGCTTTTTACGTACGGAATCTGAACTAAATACATATATACAGATCAATACGCGCCTAATAGCACATGCTCAATAACATGTTACTACGACATAAAATAGTCCCATACTATACAGTAGGCTATATGGTACAATATGGTATATTTTTCTTTAAATATTAAACAAGTTAAAGCCTTTACTAAATATCAGAAGGTAATATTTGTACAAATATACAATGTATTCATCAACTAATATTTCAAGGTTTTATAACTAACATGGCAAAAAGCTTAAAAAATGTAACAGATGGTTGTTGCTGAGGTAATTAGGTGTAGAATGCATTGCTAGGTTGATTCAATTGCTTCATTCAAAAGAGAGTTGGATACCTAATTGAGGGAAGGGCAGGGAAATGGCACAGACTGGGCTGCTCTCGCATGGAGCCAGTATGGGTTGAAAGACCTCCTTCTGTGATATGTTAGTTGTAGTTTATTGTTGGGCAATGAATGATCTAAAATAGCCATGCCAATACATGCAGAATATATTCCTTATCAAATATATCTTCTGATCGCTCTGCCACTGCTGGAGTGCTGTCAGCTCAGAGAGCACTTTCAGCTTCTACAGAACAGAAGCTGTTCATTGGGAACTGGGAAATTGAAAACGTGCGAGTGAACATGAGAGGTCATTGGTCCTCCATCCAAAGTTCTCTGCTACAATAGAGTCCATTATTATTGCAAAGGAATACTGTTGTTGTTTTTCAGCTCCATTATGATTAATGGCCCTTTGCGACTGTCAGAAGTCACAGCAACAGAACAGTACTGATATGCAGTTTGTTGATTGATTCGCACATTGTAGCATCTTAAAACATTTACAAAAAAAAGACTCTTTTTAAGAGTCTGAAATACGGGTTTGAAAACTATTCATTCCAAACTTACTTGCAGCTAAAAAATCGCCACTCGTTAACTTAAAATGTGGGTCTCTCTGGTGATGTTTTTGGAAAGTCAAATGAGGGAAGAGGTAATTTTCATCACTTTTTGCAATTATGCAGCATTGAAGCAGCAGGATTTTACAGATGAGGTTCCGTACAGATGCAGTGAGTTTGATCAGTTGTTGCCCAGGATGATGACACTTCTTTGGCTCTCCGAACATGCAGATCTGGAATTCCTTGAGTGCTGATCCGGGATGCATTTGCTACTTACCCACTGGTCTTCATTTGAATGGATTTCCTTTTGAGAACCTATCGAATAAAGCCATAGACTATCCACTCAACATGCTTCGCAGTGGCTAAGTCACAAATCCAGGCTGAATAGGCTGTCAAAGCGGCCATACTGTTTGAGAGTGTCTCTGATATACATCCACTCATTTAAAACTATTTAAAAACAAACATGAAATTTTTAAAAAGCTCTAATCTTTTTTACATAAAAAATGTTAAAATCAAATATAACTTTAAAAATTAAAATATGTAAATGTCAATAATTGAATTGAATTGAATTGAATTCACTTTATTTCTTGCATCCTTCACATACATGAGGAGTGTCTGTCTAAATGTGCAATGGGCAATCATAGTAATTTATAATAATTTATAATAAATAGAACAGTCAATGTATCATAGAAATAAACTCAAACCAGCATGAGTTAATCAGTCTGATGGCTTGGTGGAAGAAGCTGTTCCGGAGCCTGTTGCTCCTGGATTTTATGCTGCGGTACCATTTCCTGGATGGTAGCAGCTGGAATAGATTGTGGTTGGGGTGACTCAGGTCCCCAATGATGCTTCGGGCGCTTTTACGTGTCTTTGTAAATATCCTGAATCATGGGAAATTCACAACTACAGATGTGCTGGCTGTCTGCATCACTCTCTGCAGAGGCCTGTGATTAAGGGAGGTACAGTTTCCATACCAGGCAGTGATACAGCCAGTCAGGATGCTCTCAATTGTGCCCCTGTAGAAAGTGCTTTGGATTTGGGGGCCCCATACCAAATTTCCTCAACCATCTGACGTGAAAGAGACGCTGTTGTGCCTTTTTCACCACACAGCTGGTGTGTACAGACCACATGAGGTCCTCGATGATGTAGATACTGAGGAACTTAAAGCAGTTTACTCTCTCAACCCCAGATTCATTGATGTCAATAGGGGTTAGCCCATCTCCATTCCTTCTGTAATCCACAACCAGCTCCTTTAATTTTTGCAATGTTGAGGGAGAGGTTGTTTTCTTGACACCACTGTGTCAGAGAGATGACTTCTCTGTAGGCCACCTTGTTATTGTTTGCGATTCGGCCAATCAACATAATGTTATCGGCAAATTTAATTGGCATATTAGAACTGTGGGTGGCAACACAGCCATGGGCATACAGGGAGTAAAGGAGAGGATTTAGAGCACAGCTCTGAGGGGCTCTTGTGTTGAGAGTCAGGGGGTGGTGGTGAGGGAGCCCACTCTTACCATCTGCCAGCAATCTGACAAAAAGTCCAGGTACCAGCTCCAGAAGACAGGGTCAAGGCCGAGGTCTCTGAGCTTCCTGTCGAGCCTAGATGGAAATATGGTTTTGAATGCTGAACTATAATCCAAGAACAGCATTCTCACATTAGCATCCTTCTTCTCCAGATGAGTAAGGATGGTACGTAGAGCAGTGGCTATTGCGCCATCTGTTGATTGGTTGTGTTGGTAGGCGAATTGTAGGGGGTCCAGTTTGGGTGGTAGCAAGCTGCAGATCCTTGACCAGCCTCTCAAAGCATTTGCTTATTATTGAGGTGAGTGAGACAGAACGCCAGTCGTTCAGGCATGTTACCTTGGTATTTTTTGGTACAGGGTTGATGGTGGATAATTTGAAGCAGGAGAGCTCTCTACACTGGGAGAGGAAGAGATTAAAAATGTCTGTAAACACACGTGCCAGTTGTGCTGCGTACATCCTGAGTACTCACCCTGGAATGCCATTCAGTACCACAGCCTTGCATCATTTAATATATATTTAAATGAAATTATATCAAGTATAATTTCTTAGAGGAAAATTAACTGCCTTTCTCCCTTGTATTCAATCCTCTTTGTTGAGAAGAACTGAATTACTGAAAGCATCTAATCTAATCTCTGAGAAAGTTGACAGATTCTTGTGTGGTGGTCCTAGACCTTTATAACTACAAAGGTAATTTGGTAGATATGTTTGGTTTATTGTTATTATGTGCATAATAATAAGGTTCACCAGCCTGTTTCCTCTCCTTCTGTCCTAATTGGCAAATACGTAACAATAATGGAGACTCTATTGAAAATTTGAGCTATGGATGAATGTGATGTGGGAGTCCCAAAAATATCCATATTTTAACTACCATTCTCCAAAGAATAATCTAAATTAAGAGATTTAATAATAAAATTATAGAAACACTCAGTGTGTCAGGCAGCATCTGTGGGAAAAAAAGAGTTAGCATTTAAAGTAAGAGATTTGAAAGTGGGTGGGGGTGGGGGAGACCCGAAATGATAGGAGAAGACAGGAGGGGGAGGGATGAAGCCAAGAGATGGGAAGTTGATTGGCAAAAGGGATACAAGGCTGGAGAAGGGGGAGTACCATGGGATGGAAGGCCTCGGAAGAAAGAAAGGGGGAGGGGAGCACCAGAGGAAGATGGAGAACAGGCGAGGAGTTATTGTGAGAGGGAAAGAGAGGGAAAAATAAATACATAATTAATAAATAGGGATGGGGTAAAAAGGGGAGGAGGGGCATTACTGGAAGTTAGAGAAATCAATGTTCATGCCATCAGGTTGGAGGCTACCCAGACAGAATACAAGGTGTTCCTCCAACCTGAGTGTGGCTTCATCTTAACAGTAGAGAAGGCCATGGATTGACATATCAGAATGGGAATGGGATGTGGAATTAAAATGTGTGGCCACTGGGAGATCCTGCTTCCTCTGGCAGACAGAGCGTAGGTGTTCAGCGAAGAGGTCTCCCAATTTGTGTCAGGTCTCACCAATATATAAAAGGCCACACCAGGAGCACCGGACACAGTGTATCACACCAGCAGACTCACAGGTGAAGTGTCGCCTCGCCTGGAAGGACTGTCTGCGGCCCTGAATGGTGGTGCGGGAGGAAGTGTAAGTGCATATGTAGCACTTGTTCCGCTTACAAGGATAAGTGCCAGGAGGGAGATCGGTGGGAAGGGATTGGGGGGGGGGAACGAATGGACAAGGGAGTCGCATAGGGAGTGATCCCTGCGGAAAGCAGAAAGTTGGGGGAGGAAAAGATGTGCTTGGTGGTGGGATCCCGTTAGAGGTGATGGAAGTTAGGGAGAATTATATGTTGGACACGGAGGCTGGTGAAGTAGTAGGTGAGGACAAAAGGAGCCCTATCCCTAGTGGGGAGGCTGGAGGATGGGGTGAGAGCAGTTGTGCGTGAAATTGGAGAGATGCATTTGAGGGCAGAGAAGGAAGACATCTCCTTTGTCCTGGAATGAAAAGCCTCATTCTGAGAGCAGATGTGGTGGAGACGGAAGAATTGAGAGAAGGGGATGGCATTTTTACAAGTAACAGGGTAACCTACCTCACTCCTTCCGAACACTCTGCTCTCCACACCAATCCTAACCTTACCTTCAAACCCGTTGATAAGGAGGGCACTGTCGTAGTCTGGTGTACTGACCTCGACCTTGCCAAGGCACAGCGACAACTCGCTGATACCTCCTCTTATTTACCCCTTGAACATGACCCCACTAAGAAGCACCAGGCCATTGTCTCCCACACCATCAGTGACCTTATCAGCTCTGGGGATCTCCCATCCACTGCCACCAACCTCATAGTTCCCACACCCCGCACTTCCCGTTTCTACCTCCTACCCGAGATCCACAAATCTGCCTGTCCTGACAGACCTATAGTTTCAGTTTGCTCCTGCCCCACCAAACTCGTTTCTGCATACCTTGACACTGTTTTATCCGCCCTTGTTCAATCCCTTCCTACCTATGTTTGTGACACTTCTCACGCTCTGGATTTTTTCAATGATTTCAAGTTCCCTGGCCCCCATCGTCTTACTTTCACCATGGAAGCCCAGTCCCTATATACCTCCATCCCCCATCAGGAAAGTCCCAAAGCTCTCTGTTTCTTTTTGGATTCTGGACCCAACCAGTTCCCCTCTACCACCACTCTCCTCCTTCTAGCGGAATTGGTCTTTACTCTTAATAATTTCTCCTTCAAACTAAAGGTGTAGCCATGGGCACCTGTATGGGTCCCAGCTATGCCTGCTTTTTTGCTGGCTATGTGGAACAGTCTATGTTCGAAGCCCATACTGGTATCCGTCCCCCACTTTTCCTTTGCTACATCGACGACTGTATTGGTACTGCTTCCTGCACACATGCTGAGCTCATTGACTTCATCAACCTTGCCTCCAACTTCCACCCTGCCCTCAAATTTACCTGGTCCATTTCTGACACCTCCCTCCCCTTCCTTGATCTTGTGTCTCTATCTCTGGAGACAGCTTATCTACTGATGTCTAACATAAGCCCATGGACTCTCACAGCTACCTGGATTATTCCTCTTCCCACCCTGTTACTTGTAAAAATGCAATCCCCTTCTCTCAATTCCTCCATCTCCGCTGCATCTGCTCTCAAAATGAGGCTTTTCATTCCAGGACGAAGGAGATGTCTTCCTTTTTTTAAAGAAAGGGGCTTCCCTTCCTCCACCATCAACTCTGCCTTCAAAGGCATCTCTTCCATTTCTTGCATATCTGCTCTCACCCCATCCTCCCACCACAACGCTAGGGATAGGGTTCCTCTTGTCCTCACCTACCACCCCACCAGCCTCCGTATCCAACATATAATTCTCCGTAACTTCCGCCATCTCCAACGGGATCCCACCCCTAAGCACATCTTTCCCTCCCCACCTCTTTCTGCTTTCTGCAGGGATCGCTCCCTATGCGACTCCCTTGTCCATTCGTACCCCCCATCCCTTCCCACCGATCTCCCTCCTGGCACTTATCCTTGTAAGCAGAACAAGTGCTACACCTGCCCTTACACTTCCTCCCTCACCACCATTCAGGGCCCCAGACAGTCCTTCCAGCTGAGGCGACACTTCACCTGTGAGCCTGCTGGTGTGATATACTGCGTCCAGTGCTGCTGGTGTAACCTTCTATATATTGGTGAGACCTGATGCGGATTGGGAGACCGCTTCGCTGAACACCTACGCTCTGTCCGCTAGAGGAAGCAGGATCTCCCAGTGGCCACACATTTTAATTCTACGTCCCATTCCCATTCTGATATGTCAATCCACAGCCTTCTCCACTGTTAAGATGAAGCCACACTCAGGTTGGAGGAACAACACCTTATATTCTGTCTGGGTAGCCTCCAACCTGATGGCATGAACATTGATTTCTCTAACTTCCATTAATGCCCCTCCTCCCCTTCTTACCCCATCCCTATTTATTATTTATTGTTTTATTTTTTTTCCTCTCTTTCCCTCTCACAATAAGTCCTCGCCTGTTCTCCATCTTCTATTGGTGCTCCCCTCCCCCTTTCTTTCTTCTAAGGCCCTCCGTCCCATGATACTCCCTCTTCTCCAGCCTTGCATCCCTTTTGCCAATCAACTTCCCAGCTCTTGGCTTCATCCCTCCCCCTCCTATCTTCTCCTATCATTTCGGGTCTCCCCCTCCCCCTCCCACTCTCAAATCTCTTACTTGCTCTTTTTTCCATTAGTCCTGACGAAGGGTCTTGACCCGAAACGTCAACCGTACTTCTTCCTATAGATGCTGCCTGGCCTGCTGTGTTCCACCAGCATTTTGTGTGTGTTGCTTGAATTTCCAGCATCAGCAGATTTTCTCATTTTAGCAATTAAATGTAGCCCCCGCTGGCCACCCTCAGGGTCGCTCGGCTCGCTGTTGTCTAGGGAAACAGCCTCGGCCCCGCCAAACTGGATAATTCGTTTGTGTGGATGCTGTGTGATGTACCCCACCCCGCCCAAATAACAGACAATACACCAGATGCAATTAAATGATTTACAGTTTATAGATATTACTGGAACTATATAATTAAAAGAGAATAAAATATAAAAGGAAAATACAAGGTGCCACAATTATCAAAGTCCAATCTCTTCATGCACAAAACCATTGGAGCTCAAGGACCTTCTTCTTCACCCTGCGACCCCTCGGACTACCTCGACTGACCTCCTGGGACCACCAACAGTGGTCGACCAGATGCTCCACACGAGTCCGTCTCCGTCTCCGTTTCCTCTCTGAACGCCCTCCTCGGGGTCCGACCCCGCTAGCGGACATCACAGCACCTCGTCCATCCTCTGTCTCGCTCTCCCGCCTTCTGCCCCAAAACCCTGCGCATACAGTATCTTCAAATACACCAAAACCATAACAACTATCCCAATTGGTTAATAATACTCTCTTATCACCCTCTAAACCAAAACAAGTTGCTAGCGTAAACGTTCTCAGCGTTTAACACAAAAAAGCCACATTCCCCACATTAACGTAACAAAGACGCCATTTTAATTAGCCTCCGCAGTAACATAAAAGTCGAAACCCCCTTAAGGCATTCGCCTTATATTTCCATGGAGGACCACTGGTAATATCCTCCTTGTGGCTAAATTCATCTTGCATTTCTGCACTTAGCTGTAAAATAGAAGCCAGAGCTAAGATGGAGATGAGGTGCTAGCATACATGACCACATAGTCCTCTGGAGAAATTATTGAGAATAGGGGCAGAATACTGAGAGGTTAGCTTTGCATCTGGAATGACTGGCATATGCAGTGCATTCATTCGAATGGGGAGCTGAGCCTTGACTGAAAAGCTGAGGTTTATTTATATTTCAATTAATTTTAATTAATTTTTAATGCTTCCAGAAAATTTTAAGCTTTCATTCTTGCTTTTAGTTTTTTAAATGTATAGATATTGGTGAACTAGTTCAGTAATTTGAATGATTTCAGTAGAGAGCAGTGGCTGCAAGGTGGGGAAGAGAGATTTTTTTCCTGATAATTTACAGTTATTGATTTAATATTAATCTGCTTTCTAAAGTTTTAAATACTTTAATTACTTTTGGTTTTAAATTTTAAACCATTTTACATGATTTCTAATCATGCACTGACCCTTTTTGAATTTTTGTGAGTGACAGACAGTCACAAGTGTTCAATCTGTGTGCCAGCTTTGCCAGCTAGCTCAGTCTGGTATTGTGAAATTGCCACTGTGAAAACACATTTGTGGGATTTATGCTCAGAAACTCAAGAGGGGAGAGGGGGCTTTAGATGTACAGAATTATTCAAAAGTCTTTGGCACATATAGATAGCTAAGGTTTGTAAGTCTTTTGCACAGTACTCCATCTGTCAATGTGGAGTTTGTAAATCTGGCGGGAGCACAGGACGTTGGGAGTGGTGAGAATGGAGTGCCATGGGAGTGGTGTGGGACAAGTGGCAGGGAAGGAGTGTCAGGGGTGGTGGGGGGGTGGAATGTGTGCAGACACACAGCCTTGAGACATCAGGCAAGATGATTTGATTCGAAGCAACTGGTTCATTGATCTTTACACAATGTCTCTCTGGTGCTTTCTGCTCCCTCCCCTCTCCTTTCCCCTTTTCCCAACCAAGATTGCCTTCTCCCTGCTCTCTTCCCACTCTCAGTCCACAATAAGGATCCATGTCAGAATCAGGTTTATCATCACTCTCATATATTATGAAATTTGTTTTCTTTTTGCTGCAGCAGTACAGTGCAATACAAAAAAATTACTACAGTATCATGCAGACGTCTTAGGAACCCTGGCTATATATATGTGCCTGAGACTTTTGCGCAGTACTGTACCTGTTGAGGTCTGGTCATCACCTTTGACCCACTCTTCTTCATAGGATGGCGATGGCAGCCTAATCTCCAGCTTGATCAGTCCCTCGCCTCTTTAAAAAGTGTGACTGTGGAAAATTCACAGGGTGGAGGGTGGAGGCCACCAGCTCAAGCATCAGGTAGATCAAGTATAATCCAAGCCACTATATAATTTCTAGTTGGTATGGTATTTGATTTGAAGATGATAGTATTTCCAAATCATTGCTGTCCTATATATGAAGTTTTTAGTAAAAAGATACTCTCACGATAAAATTAATGAGTTGCCAGCATGCATCTTGAAAATTGCATGTGTTGTAGTTAAACTGAAGAGGTGTGGAGGTTGCAAACTTTGGGCAAGTTTTTGTTCTGTTGGATCATGGCATTTAAGAATGCTATTGTTAATTGAAAATTAACCTTGAACGGTCAAGGTGGCATCAGTGTACAATGCTCCCTCGGTTGACTTCTTCCAGATGGCAAATAAAAATATATTTTTATATTTCTTTTATGTCTGTTCTTCACGTTAAATGTGTTTCTGGGACTGTCATGGCCTGCGATTTACAGTTTGGAGATTGTTTGAGCGGTACAGTGCTTTGCAGTCTTTGAGAAGATTCTGGGAAGCGAGCACGTACTCAGATGGCCTCGATGCAAAGAAACTTCGAGATGGGGCGAGCTGATGTTCAATTTCATCTTGCTGTTTAAAGCACTGAGGAAGATTGAGATAGAGGCGAATTCAGAAGGTGACCTAGAGTTTCAGCACTGGATGCCTGCCTTTAGATTTCTGCCAGAGAAGGAGCCTGTGAGCGTCCTATTGCTGTGTGGCTTACTGTGGTAGGCAGGTAGGCCTCTCTGCCTCGTGTGGTGTCCCTCTCTTTTGATGAATATCAGCGATAGTGTAGGATGGCATAGTAGTTCTGCATTTATGGATCGGACTATTTCATTTATGGATTGTGGACTTTTTTCAAACTTGTGGCTTTGTTTTTCATTTCCTTTTTCCTTTCCTGTTTTGTTGTGCGAGGGCAAGGTGTCTGGGGGTTGACGTTGTATTAGTTTTTTGTGTGGGGGGAGTGAGTTTGATGTTTCCCTCTGAATGGCTTTTATGTTCTTTCTTTGTTTTGTGGCTATCTGGAGAAGACAAGTTTCAGAGTTGTATAGGGATAATAAATGAACCTTTAAACCTTTGAACCTTTGAACTTGCACCCACGCCGCTGAATGAATTTCCCCTCATATTCCTGATGTCAGCTTTGTAGATGGTAGAGAGTCTTTGAATGGGCCTGAAAGTGACTGTTCATTGCCAGCTAACCATCCCCTCCATCTGCTGGTGAGAAAATTAACAATGATAGTGTCATTGGAGATCAGAAATGAGCTGGCTGGGACCTTTTGTGATATAACTGGTCATTATCAGTCATTTATGCAGTACAAGTGTTGTCTTGCACTTGCCAGCCAAAATCTGGAAGCTGTCCAAATCATGTCGTTGCCAAGCGTGGGTTGCTTCATTGTTAAAGGAGTGTGAATGGAGTTGAGCACTGAAAATGAACGAACAGCCCAGCTATCTTAAAACAAGTAAACACTGGAAGAATTCAGACAGTTACACAGCATCCATCCGGAGAGAAACGTTTCAGGTCAATGTCCCTTCATCAGAGCCAGAACAATGATAAAACAATCATGCTTTAAGTTAGGAGGTGAAGAGAACAGAGAGACGATGTCAGTGATAGGGTTCAGCCCAAAATCACTATGAAATATTGTGAAATATTGGTAGCTCAGGTGTCTAAATGGTTGTTGTGATGCGTCTAGTGTGGTTGTGTAGCGTGTAGTGGGTAGTGCTTGTCACTCTCACTTTCAACTTCCACCACTGGCTAATTTGTGAAAAGGAGAGCTGAATGTGTAAGTTTCTCCCTGCCAGTACGTAACCTCTCCAACAGCAATCGTCATGTAGTGCCTCCTCGCTGGCGACACACGGAAATAGAACTTCTTTCAGACTCGGGCTGAACTACAGAGGACGCGGAGGAGGTCTGGCCCCTGCACACTTAGCATGCAGGCCTACCAGTGTATGGACAAGTCCTGGTGCTCGGGAACCAGATCCCCAGCTATGGGTAAATAGCCCCGTTGTCTTTGGGCAGCCTCGGGAGAGATGAAGGCTAAGAGTGTAAACCAGACAGCAAATTCGGAGTGGCTGGATGTCATTGAATATTCTTCTGGCAGCTCCTGCAGACATGCTGATGCCAAACATATTGCCTCATAAGCTTTCCTTTGGACTACACTGGTGAGCTCAAGAGGGGGATCTTGACAACTGGGCATCTCAGGATCTCCATACTTTTCACTCAGGCTGGTGATTGCAACCATCATCACCCATCATCCTTCGAGACAGATGGATGCCAACCACCGACCATTGGTAGCTCAAGTTGGCTATTTGGAAGTTTGGTTGTTTGCCAAGCTTGGTAAAATGCTTGCAGACGTTTTGGCTCCAATCGAGAAGCCATCATCAGGGCTCAGTTGAGGGTATTGTTTTCTCTTTTCACAATGGGGGTTCATATATCAGATCTATGTCGGTGGCTCTGTGGATGGAACCTTCTGTAGAGACCACGGTTCAAGAAATTCTCATTCTTTTCTTGTTCTTGCTTGAGTCAAGTCTATGGCTGGACTGTCTTCATGAGCTGATACTAGCAAGAATGGGCCATGCCTTCTGCTCACTAGCTGATCCTTGTGTAGACTGGGCGATAGTTTTCTCCTATTTGACCAATGTAGTACTCGTTGCAGTCATTACACTGGATTTTGTAAATCACATTTTTTCTATCAGTCACATTTTGTTGTGCTTTGAGTTTTGATAGATTCCTCCTCAAAGTTGCAGTCGGTTTGTGAGCAATTATGATATCGTGTTGCTGAAGCAGTCTTGCTGTCACTTCCAAACATTCTTTATGTACGGTAATACAAATAGTTTATTCATCGTTCGTGTAGTTTGGATATTCAGGTTTCTGACCTTGAACTACATTCGGATTAAGCTTCTTAGATATCCATTCTTTTGAAAGATCTTAAAGAGGCGCTTTTCTTCTTCCAGTTTTGTGCCTGTTGTGTTGCAATGAGACTCAATCCTCTTGAATAAGATCTTCACAGCTTTGTTTGTGACACTTTAGGTGATTGCTATTGAAGTTCAGAATTTGATCGGTGTATGTTGCTTTCCTGTAGACTGACATCGAGAAGTAAAGAGAACTGACGACCTATGCAGAAAAGAGAAACAACAATGTTAACAATCAACAAATTGCCAATAATCTTGGGATCTGGGCAACAGACCTCCCTCAAAGCTAGCCAGTCTGAATCTTCTACTGTTAAACTGTTCACAGTGTTTTCAACCAGCTAACCTGGTCACAATGTCTAATCAATATCCATTCAGATCCTGAAGAAGCTGGCATTCTGAAGAGACAACACCATCAACTGCACACTGATGATGGCTTCTCGATTGGAGCCAAAACGTCCTCAAACATTTTGCCAAGCTCGACGATCAACCAAACTTCCAAAATCAATATTTTAACAATAGAAAGGAGAAGCAAGAAATAAATTGGAACAGAAAGTGAGAGCATATCTCAGAAAATAGTTACCTGATATAATTTGCCCAGATGGAGGGTGACTAGCTACCTTCCTGTATTTCAGTAAGGGCTACAATCCTCTCAGGAATCTTTGGGTCTTAGTGGCCTCCAGTGACATGACATGTGATGAGACTCGGCTGATGGCCAATGCAAACGATAGCTTTCTCTTGCTGCTTAAGCAAAGGCCGTGACCTCTCATGATACAGAGAATCATTTAGCATAATGTTCTACCGTCACAGAAAATGTGCATGTCTGGCAAGCAAAACTGTAGATAACTTTTGAGTCACAGATATCATGTCATTGAGACTGCAGGTTTGTTGAGCATAATATGCTAACTCCATTTTGACATAACATGATAGTATGATAATGATGACATGTGACATTTAACCACTTCACATATTTTGTCAGATTATGAACTATTACTACACTTGCCTTAGCTGCGTGTCCAGTTATCACTAAGTTCTGAGTCTCTTTTTAGTTTGTGGTAACATTAATTATATGTTTCATAAGCTGAATAATGAACACAAAAGGAGGAAGATTGAAGGTTAACTATAGTATGTTTAAGCCAAACCAGTGCTATTGATAACTCTACAGTATCTACCACAATGAAGATGACTGAATCCCTTGATTCAATAACATTACTGCGGTCAGCAGCTATTTTTTCTATATTTTATGTACAGTTGTATATATTTTCAAAATCAGATTTATTATCACCGGCATTATCGGGAAATTTGTTAACTTAGCAGCAGCAGTTCAATGCAATACATAATATAGAAAATAAATAAATAAATAAATTACAGTATATGTATATTGAATAGATTAAGAATCGTGCAACAACAGAAGTAATATATATTAAGAAAATGAGGTGGTGTTCACGGGTTCAATGTCCATTAAGAAATTGGATGGCAGAGGGGAAGAAGCTGTTTCTGAATTGCTGAGTGTGTGCCTTCAGGCTTCTGTATCTCCTACCTGATGGTAACAGTGGGAAACAGGTATGCCCTGGGTGCTGGGTGTCCTTAATAATGGACGCTGCCTTTCTGAGACACCGCTCCTTGAAGATGTCTTGGGTAATTTGTAGGCTAGTACCTAAGATGGAGTCAACTAAATTTACAACCCTCTGCAGCTTCTTTCAGTCCTGTGCAGTAGCACCCCTGCCCTCCCCAACCATACCAGACAGTGATGCAGCCTGTCAGAATGCTCTCCACAGTACATCTATAGAAGTTTTTAATTGTTTTTGTTGACATACCAAATCTCTTTAAATGAGTATAGTTGGTGTCTTGCCTTCTTTATATCTGCATCTGTATGTTGGGACCAGGTTAGGTCCTCAAAGATACTGACACCCAGGGACTTGAAACTGCTCACTTCTGATCCCTCTATGAGGATTGGTATGTGTTCCTTTGTCTTACCCTTCCTGAAGTCCACAATCAGCCCTTTCATCTTACTGACGTTGAGTGCCGGGTTGTTGCTGCGTCACCACTCCACTAGTTGGTATATCTCGCTCCTGTACACCCTCTCATCTCCATCAAAGATTCTACCAATAATGGTTGTATCATCAGCAAAATTTTTAGATTAGATTAGATTATGAGGACATGCAGTCCTCTTTTATTGTCATTTAATAATGCATGCATTAAGAAATGATACAATATTCCTCCGGTGTGATATCACAGAAACACAGGACAGACCCAGACTGAAAAACTAATAAAAACCACATAATTATAACATATAGTTACAACAGTGCAACAATACCATAACTTGATGTAGAACAGGTCACGGGCACAGTAAAAAAGTTCAAAGTCTCTCAAAAGTCCCACATCTCACGCAGATGCGAGAAGGAGGAAAACTCTCCCTGCCATGCCCAACCACAGTCCGACTCTGAGTCATCTAAAAAACTTTGAGCTCTGATTAGCCCTCTGACACTGAGTACCGAGCATCATCTTTGCCGAACGCTTTGACCCCAGCCTCGGTCGCCAGCAGCAGGCAAAGCCGGGAATTTTGGGGCCTTCCCTCCGGAGATTCTCGATTGCACAGTAGCAGCGGCAGCGAACCGGGCATTTCAGAAATTTCTCCAGATGTTCCTCTGTGCTTCTTATGTCCGTCTCCATCAAATCAGAATTGTGCACAGCGTCCTACTTACAAATACGATTTTATAGATGGTATTTGAGCTATGCCTAGCAACACAGTCATGGATATAGAGAGAGTAGAGCAGTGGGTACTAGTGTTGATCATCAGCTAGGAGGAGATATTATCACCAATCCACACAGATTGTGGTCTTCCGTTTAGGAAGTCGAGGATCCAATTGCAGAGGGAGGTACAAAGTTAAAACTAAACAAAATAACTAAAATGAGATGATGTACAAATTATAAAACTAAACAAAGCCAAATTAATCTCAGTAACTCCCACACTTCAGTGAAAATTCAACTTCAGAAAGGTAGCGAAGCAGTTGGACTTATTGAACAATAATACATATTGTTCCACACTACACTTTACAAGTAAGCTGGAACATCCTCACACTCACAGTCTGTGTTGCTCTTTCCCTCTTTCTTCTTCTGGTATTGTCTATTTACCTTTTTACATTATGCTTGAATTTTTCATGCCCCAATTCTCATCCCTTCCTCTCTTTGTAATATTGCTGCCACCTTTCCCCACCCTCCCCAGTTTATGTTTATCTTTTTACCTTACTTCCTTTGTATTGTTACTCACCTAAGCTCCATTCTTTGCAGTTTGTGCTTCTTTTTTTCTCCTTCATTCTATTGCTCTTTCACATCTTGGATTTTCTATATTTTTCATTGTTTTCATTCCCTTAAGACTTATTTTTTCTGATCATTAGAGAGGATGGACACTGTGAATAGTGAGCGAATCAACATAGTGAAGTTGTGAAATGGCATTATGTCCCTCCCTGGCCACAGCAGCATTCAGGATAAGATTTCCCATTTTGATATACTCTGATTGAAATCAAGACGGTTTGAAACCCGTAATTGTATCTATCAATGGCTAATGAACAGAAATGCATGTTTTTATTTTTTTATATATATATAAGATGCAAAAGTTTCTGCTGTTTTCATCCTCATTAAAGCAATTATCCAGTGCAAATAAGTCCTCAAGCATATAAATATAACTCATCCTAACCTCCTCCACTTGCACTGTAATTTTCTTTTCTCCTTTAAATAAACATTGATCTTAGTCTTCTTCAGTTCACTCACTCCGGCACCACAACTCACCCTTAAATATTTTCAATTTTGACTATAGTTTTGCACTGCTAAAATTTCACTGCTGATAAAAAAATTCTTTTTTCCCCTAATTGTTCCTGGGCCCTTTCTGCTTGTCTCCACATGGCTGGAATGAAATCCACATCCTTATAATAAAACTCAGAATTCAATTTTTATTTGCTAATAATTTTGACAACTACCATTCATTCATTTTTTTTACGTAAATTGTCTTACTTTTTATAAATTTGAATTTTCAGGATTTCACAAAATTTGCACTGTGGGGATGAACAACTTATCAGTGACAGTATCCCATTAATGGCGTTGTATGAACACTTGCAAAAGCAAAATATTATATATAGATCAATAAATCACTCCTTATTTAATGCACAGTGTACATTTGGCAGTAACAGTTAAGGAAATAACAATTACGAATAAAGAATCAAAAGAACAAAAAACTAAGTTTTAATTCCCAGTTTTAGTAAATTACAATGAGTAATAATTTGATTTTTTTTTTCAGTAATCTGAATTACGAGGTGAAAGGGATATTTATTAATAGTTCCCGATGATAAACTACATGGCAGGAAATTCTTCTGGATGTTTGGAGCCCTTGGCAATCAATTTAATGACAAGTTTGAGGACTTCTTTAGAGATACAAGAGATTGTAGATGCTGGAATCTGAAGCAAAAATTGAGCTACTGGAGTAAACCAAAGGGCCAGACAACATTGGTGAAGGGAAATGGACAGTCAACATTTTGGGTCAAAATCCTTCAGTCCAGATGAAAGGATCTCAACCCATAGTATCAATGCATACTTCCTGACTTTTTAATGAAGTTCCGACAGCTACTCATTTTTTGATGATGTCTTTTTGACGCAAAATTTTAAATTGCAATATTTTAAGTTTTAAGTTGGTGGCTTTGTGTGTGTGTTTTTTTTTTGTTGGTCAAGGTTGTGGGGCAGAACAGAGATAATTGCTCAAGGAAATAAAAATAGAAAGTCTGCAGCACAATACAGGCTTCTCAGCCCAAAAGCTGTGCCGAACATGTCCCTAACTTAGAAGTTACCTAGGGTTACTCATAGCCCACTATTTTTCTGAACTCTATGTATCTGTCCAACAGTCTCTTAAAGGACCCTATCGTATGAAAAGCTTGAGCATGTAGGTATTAAAAAAGAGGATGTGCTGGAGCTTTCGGAAAGCATCAAGTTGGATAAGTCACTGGGATCGGATGAGGTGTACCCCAGACTACTGTGGGAGGTGAGGAAGGAGATTGCCGAGCTTCTGGTGATGATCTTAGCATCATCAATGGGGACAGGAGAGGTTCCAGAGGATTGGAGGGTTGCGGATGTTGTTCCTTTATTCAAGAAAGGGAGTAGAGATAGCCCAGGAAATTATAGACCAGTGAGTCTTACCTCAGTGGTTGGTAAGTTGTTGGAGAAGATCCTGAGAGGCAGGATTAATGAACATTTGGAGAGGTATAATATGATTAGGAATAGTCAGCATGGCTTTGTCAAGGGCAGGTCATGCCTTACGAGCCTGATTGAATTTTTGGAGGATGTGACTAAACACATTGATGAAGGAAGAGCAGTAGCTGTAGTGTCTATGGATTTCAGCAAGGCATTTGATAAGGTACCCCATGCCAGGCTTATTGAGAAAGTGAGGAAGCATGGGATCCAAGGGGACATTGCTTTTTGGATCCAGAACTGGCTTGCCCACAGAAGGCAAAGAGTGATTGTAGACAGGTCATTTCTGCATGGAGGTCGGTCACCAATGGAGTGCCTCAGGGATCTGTTCTGGGACCCTTACTCTTCGTGATTTTTATAAATGACCTGGGTGAGCAAGTGGAACGATGGGTTAGTAAGTTTGCTGATGACACAAAGGTTGGGGGTGTTGTGGATCGTGTGGAGGGCTGTCAGAGGTTACAGCAGGATATTGATAGGATGCAAAACTGGGCTGAGAAATGGCAGATGGAGTGCAACCCAGATAAGTGTGAAGTGGTTCATTTTGGTAGGTAAAATATGATGGCAGAATATAGTGTTAGTGGTAAGACTCTTGGCAGTGTGGAGGATCAGAGGGATCTTGGGGGCTGAGTCCATGGGATGCTCAAAGCAGCTGCGCAGGTTGATTCTGTAGTTAAGAAGGCGTACGATGTATTGGCCTTCATCAATCATGGATTTGAATTTAGGAGCCAAGAGGTAATGTTGCAGCTATATAGGACCCTGGTCAGACCACACTTGGAGTACTGTGCTCAGTTCTGGTCACTTCACCACAGGAAGGATGTGGAAGCCATAGAAAGGGTGCAGAGGAGATTTACAAAGATGTTGCCTGGATTGGGGAGCAGGTCTTATGAGAATAGGCTGAGTGAACTTGGCCTTTCCTCCTTGGAGCGACGGAGGATGAGAGGTGACCTGATAGAGGTGTATAAGATGATGAGAGGCATTGATCATGTGGATAGTCAGAGGCTTTTTCCCAGGGCTGAAGTGGTTGCCACAAGAGGACACAGGTTTAAGGTGCTGTGGAGTAGGTACAGAGGAGATGTCAGGGGTAAGTTTATTACTCAGAGAGTGGTGAGTGCGTGGAATGGACTGCTGGCAATGGTGGTGGAGGCAGATATGATAGGGTCTTTTAAGAGACTTTTGGATAGGTACATGGAGCTTAGAAAAATAAAGGGCTTTAGGTAAGCTGAGTAATTTCTAAGTTAGGGACATGTTTGGCACAACTTTGTGGGCGAAGGGCCAGTATTGTGCTGTAGGTTTTCTCTGTTTCTATGTATCCACCTCCATCACTGTCACCAGCAGCCCATTCACGTACTCACGTCTCTCTGCGTAAAAAAAACTTACCCCTGACATCTGCTCTGTACCTACTTCCAAGCACATTAAATCCGTGCCCTCTTATGCTAGCCATTTCAGCTCTGGGAAAAAACGTCTGACTATCCACACGATCCATGCCTCTCATCATCTTATACACCTCTATCAGATCACCTCTCATCCTCCGTTGCCCAAGGAGAAAAGGCCGAGTTCACTCAACCTATTTTCATAAGGCATTCTCGCAATCCAGGCAATATCCTCATAAATCTCCTCTGCACTCTTTCTATGGTTTCCACATCCTTCCTATAGTGAGGTGACTGGAACTGAGCACAATACTCCAAGTGGGGTCTGACCAGGGTCCTATATAGCTACTAAACTCAATCCCACGATTGATGAAGGCCAATGCTCCATATGCTTTCTGAACCACAGAGTCAACCTGCGCAGCAGCCTTGAGTGTACTATGGACTCAGACCCCAAGATCCCTCTGATCCTCCACACTGCCAGGAGTCTGTCCATTATTACTAAATTCTGTCATCATATATGACCTACCAAAATGAACCGCCTCACACTTATCTGGATTGAACTCCATCTGCCACTTCTCAGCCCAGTTTTGCATCCTATTGATGTTCCGCTGTAACCTCTGACAGCCCTCCACACGATCCACAACACCCTCAACCTTTGTGTCATCAGCAGATTTACTAACCCATCCCTCCACTTCCTCATCCAGGTCATTTATAAAAATCACGAAGAGTAACGGTCCCAGAACAGACCCCTGAGGAACACCACTGGTCACTGGCCTCCATGCAGAATATGAGCTGTCTATAACCACACTTTGCCTTCTGTGGGCAAGCCAGTTCTGGATCCAAAAAGCAATGTCCCCTTGGATCCCATGTGTCCTTACTTTCTCAATAAGCCTTGCATGGGGTACCTTATCAAGTGCCTTGCTAAAATCCATATACACTACATCTACTGCTCTACCTTCATTAATGTGTTTAGTCACATCCTCAAAAAATTCAATCAGGCTCGTAAGGCACGACTTGCCCTTGACAAAGCCATGCTGACTATTCC